>NW_028142417.1:0-70404 GCF_055691185.1 Crinia signifera
TAGCAACAGTTGCCAGGGCAACCCTGGGCATGGCAGGGGGCTTAAGGGGGCCTGGACCCGCCCACTTCCGCTTTGGGGGCCAGCAACAGTTGCCAGGGCAACCCTGGGCATGGCAGGGGGCTCAAGGGGTCCTGGACCCGCCCACTTCCTCTTTGGGAGCCAGCAACAGTTGCCAGGGCAACCCTGGGCATGGCAGGGGGCTTTAATGGGGCCTGGACCCACCCACTTCCGCTTTGGGGGCCAGCAACAGTTGCCAGGGCAACCCTGGGCATGGCAGGGGGCTGGAGGGCGCCAGGCCCCGCCCACTTCCGCTTTTGGGGCCAGCAACAGTTGCCAGGGCAACCCTGGGCATGGCAGGGGATTTAAATGGGCCTGGACCGCCCACTTCCGCTTTGGGGGCCAGCAACTGTTGCCAGGGCAAGCCTGGGCATGGCACGGGGCTGGAGGGCGCCAGGCCCCGCCCACTTCCGCTTTGGGGGCCAGCAACAGTTGCCAGGGCAACCCTGGGCATGGCAGGGGTCTTAGGGGGGCCTGGACCCGCCCACTTCCGCTTTGGGGCCTGCAGCAGTTGAAAGGGCAACTCTGGGCATGGCAGGTGGCTCAAGGGGGCCTGGACCCGCCCACTTCCGCTTTGGGGGCCAGCAACAGTTGCCAGGGCAACCCTGGGCATGGCAGGGGGCTTTAAGGGGACCTGAACCCGCCCACTTCCGCTTTGGGGGCCAGCAAAAGTTGCCAGGGCAAGCCTGGGCATGGCTGGGGGCTGGAGGGCGCCAGGACCCGCCCATTTCCGCTTTGGGGGCCAGCAACAGTTGCCAGGGCAACCCTGGGCATGACAGGGGGCTTAAGGGGGCCTGGACCCGCCCACTTCCGCTTTGGGGGCCAGCAACAGTTGCCATGGCAACCCTGGGCATGGCAGGGGGCTTAGGGGGGCCTGGACCCGCCCACTTCCGCTTTGGGGGCCAGCAACAGTTGCCATGGCAACCCTGGGCATGACAGGGGGCTCAAGGGGGCCTGGACCCGCCCACTTCCGCTTTGGGGGCCAGCAACACTTGCCATGGCAACCCTGGGCATGGAAGGGGGCTTAAGGGGGCCTGGACCCGCCCATTTCCGCTTTGGGGGCCAGCAACAGTTGCCAGGGCAACCCTGGGCATGACAGGGGGCTCAAGGGGGCCTGGACCCGCCCACTTCCGCTTTGGGGGCCAGCAACAGTTGCCATGGCAACCCTGGGCATGGCAGGGGGCTTAAGGGGGCCTGGACCCGCCCACTTCCGCTTTGGGGGCCAGCAACAGTTGCCAGGGCAACCCTGGGCATGGCAGGGGGATGAAGGGGGCCTGGACCCGCCCACTTCCGCTTTGGGGGCCAGCAACAGTTGCCAGTGCAACCCTGGGCATGGCAGGGGGCTTAGGGGGGCCTGAACCCGCCCACTTCCGCTTTGGGGGCCAGCAAAAGTTGCCAGGGCAAGCCTGGGCATGGCAGGGGGCTGGAGGGCGCCAGTCCCCGCCCACTTCTGCTTTGGGGGCCAGCAACAGTTGCCAGGGCAAGCCTGGGCATGGCAGGGGGCTGGAGGGCGCCAGGCCCCGCCCACTTCCGCTTTGGGGGCCAGCAGCAGTTGACAGGGCAATTCTGGGCATGGCAGGGGGCTCAAGGGGGCCTGGACTCGCCCACTTCCGCTTTGGGGGCCAGCAACAGTTGCCAGGGCAACCCTGGGCATGGAAGGGGGCTCAAGGGGTCCTGGACCCGCCCACTTACTCTTTGGGAGCCAGCAACAGTTGCCAGGGCAACCCTGGGCATGGCAGGGGGCTTAAGGGGGCCTGGACCCGCCCACTTCCGCTTTGGGGGCCAGCAACAGTTGCCAGGGCAACCCTGGGCATGGCAGGGGGATGAAGGGGGCCTGGACCCGCCCACTTCCGCTTTGGGGGCCAGCAACAGTTGCCAGTGCAACCCTGGGCATGGCAGGGGGCTTAGGGGGGCCTGAACCCGCCCACTTCCGCTTTGGGGGCCAGCAAAAGTTGCCATGGCAACCATGGGCATGGCAGGGGGCTTAAGGGGGCCTGGACCCGCCCACTTCCGCTTTGGGGGCCAGCAACAGTTGCCAGGGCAACCCAGGGCATGGCAGGGGGCTTAAGGGGGCCTGGACCCGCCCACTTCCGCTTTGGGGGCCAGCAACAGTTGCCAGGGCAACCCTGGGCATGGCAGGGGGATGAAGGGGGCCTGCACCCGCCCACTTCCGCTTTGGGGGCCAGCAACAGTTGCCAGTGCAACCCTGGGCATGGCAGGGGGCTTAGGGGGGCCTGAACCCGCCCACTTCCGCTTTGGGGGCCAGCAAAAGTTGCCAGGGCAAGCCTGGGCATGGCAGGGGGCTGGAGGGCGCCAGGACCCGCCCACTTCCGCTTTGGGGGCCAGCAACAGTTGCCATGGCAACCCTGGGCATGGCAGGGGGCTGGAGGGCGCCAGGCCCCGCCCACTTCCACTTTGGGGGCCAGCAACAGTTGCCAGGGCAACCCTGGGCATGGCAGGGGGCTTAGGGGGGCCTGGACCCGCCCACTTCCGCTTTGGGGGCCAGCAACAGTTGCCAGGGCAACCCTGGGCTTGGCAGGGGGATGAAGGGGGCCTGGACCCGCCCACTTCCGCTTTGGGGGCCAGCAAAAGTTGCCAGGGCAAGCCTGGGCATGGCAGGGGGCTGGAGGGCGCCAGTCCCCGCCCACTTCTGCTTTGGGGGCCAGCAACAGTTGCCAGGGCAAGCCTGGGCATGGCAGGGGGCTGGAGGGCGCCAGGCCCCGCCCACTTCCGCTTTGGGGGCCAGCAGCAGTTGACAGGGCAACTCTGGGCATAGCAGGGGGCTCAAGGGGGCCTGGACCCGCCCACTTCCGCTTTGGGGGCCAGCAACAGTTGCCAGGGCAACCGTGGGCATGGAAGGGGGCTCAAGGGGTCCTGGACCCGCCCACTTACTCTTTGGGAGCCAGCAACAGTTGCCAGGGCAACCCTGGGCATGGCAGGGGGCTTTAAGGGGGCCTGGACCCGCCCACTTCCGCTTTGGGGGCCAGCAACAGTTGCCAGGGAAAGCCTGGGCATGGCAAGGGGTTAGGGGGTCCTGGACCCGCCCACTTCCGCTTTGGGGGCCAGCAACAGTTGCCAGGGCAACCCTGGGCATGGCAGGGGGCTCAAGGGGTCCTGGACCCGCCCACTTCCTCTTTGGGAGCCAGCAACAGTTGCCAGGGCAAGCCTGGGCATGGCAGGGGGCTTAGGGGGGCCTGGACCCGCCCACTTCCGCTTTGGGGGCCAGCAACAGTTGCCAGGGAAAGCCTGGGCATGGCAAGGGGTTAGGGGGTCCTGGACCCGCCCACTTCCGCTTTGGGGGCCAGCAACAGTTGCCAGGGCAACCCTGGGCATGGCAGGGGGCTCAAGGGGTCCTGGACCCGCCCACTTCCTCTTTGGGAGCCAGCAACAGTTGCCAGGGCAAGCCTGGGCATGGCAGGGGGATGAAGGGGGCCTGGACCCGCCCACTTCCGCTTTGGGGGCCAGCAACAGTTGCCAGTGCAACCCTGGGCATGGCAGGGGGCTTAGGGGGGCCTGAACCCGCCCACTTCCGCTTTGGGGGCCAGCAAAAGTTGCCAGGGCAAGCCTGGGCATGGCAGGGGGCTGGAGGGCGCCAGTCCCCGCCCACTTCTGCTTTGGGGGCCAGCAACAGTTGCCAGGGCAAGCCTGGGCATGGCAGGGGGCTGGAGGGCGCCAGGCCCCGCCCACTTCCGCTTTGGGGGCCAGCAGCAGTTGACAGGGCAATTCTGGGCATGGCAGGGGGCTCAAGGGGGCCTGGACTCGCCCACTTCCGCTTTGGGGGCCAGCAACAGTTGCCAGGGCAACCCTGGGCATGGAAGGGGGCTCAAGGGGTCCTGGACCCGCCCACTTACTCTTTGGGAGCCAGCAACAGTTGCCAGGGCAACCCTGGGCATGGCAGGGGGCTTAAGGGGGCCTGGACCCGCCCACTTCCGCTTTGGGGGCCAGCAACAGTTGCCAGGGCAACCCTGGGCATGGCAGGGGGATGAAGGGGGCCTGGACCCGCCCACTTCCGCTTTGGGGGCCAGCAACAGTTGCCAGTGCAACCCTGGGCATGGCAGGGGGCTTAGGGGGGCCTGAACCCGCCCACTTCCGCTTTGGGGGCCAGCAAAAGTTGCCAGGGCAAGCCTGGGCATGGCAGGGGGCTGGAGGGCGCCAGTCCCCGCCCACTTCTGCTTTGGGGGCCAGCAACAGTTGCCAGGGCAAGCCTGGGCATGGCAGGGGGCTGGAGGGCGCCAGGCCCCGCCCACTTCCGCTTTGGGGGCCAGCAGCAGTTGACAGGGCAACTCTGGGCATAGCAGGGGGCTCAAGGGGGCCTGGACCCGCCCACTTCCGCTTTGGGGGCCAGCAACAGTTGCCAGGGCAACCCTGGGCATGGAAGGGGGCTCAAGGGGTCCTGGACCCGCCCACTTACTCTTTGGGAGCCAGCAACAGTTGCCAGGGCAACCCTGGGCATGGCAGGGGGCTTTAAGGGGCCTGGACCCGCCCACTTCCGCTTTGGGGGCCAGCAACAGTTGCCAGGGAAAGCCTGGGCATGGCAAGGGGTTAGGGGGTCCTGGACCCGCCCACTTCCGCTTTGGGGGCCAGCAACAGTTGCCAGGGCAACCCTGGGCATGGCAGGGGGCTCAAGGGGTCCTGGACCCGCCCACTTCCTCTTTGGGAGCCAGCAACAGTTGCCAGGGCAAGCCTGGGCATGGCAGGGGGCTTAGGGGGGCCTGGACCCGCCCACTTCCGCTTTGGGGGGCCAGCAACAGTTGCCAGGGCAAGCCTGGGCATGGCAGGGGGCTGGAGGGCGCCTGGACCCGCCCACTTCCGCTTTGGGGGCCAGCAACAGTTGCCAGGGCAACCCTGGGCATGGCAGGGGGCTTAGGGGGGCCTGGACCCGCCCAGTTCCGCTTTGGGGGCCAGCAACAGTTGCCATGGCAACCCTGGGCATGACAGGGGGCTCAAGGGGGCCTGGACCCGCCCACTTCCGCTTTGGGGGCCAGCAACACTTGCCATGGCAACCCTGGGCATGGAAGGGGGCTTAAGGGGGCCTGGACCCGCCCATTTCCGCTTTGGGGGCCAGCAACAGTTGCCAGGGCAACCCTGGGCATGACAGGGGGCTTAAGGGGGCCTGGACCCGCCCACTTCCGCTTTGGGGGCCAGCAACAGTTGCCATGGCAACCCTGGGCATGGCAGGGGGCTTAGGGGGGCCTGGACCCGCCCACTTCCGCTTTGGGGGCCAGCAGCAGTTGAAAGGGCAACTCTGGGCATGGCAGGTGGCTCAAGGGGGCCTGGACCCGCCCACTTCCGCTTTGGGGGCCAGCAACAGTTGCCATGGCAACCATGGGCATGGCAGGGGGCTTAAGGGGGCCTGGACCCGCCCACTTCCGCTTTGGGGGCCAGCAACAGTTGCCAGGGCAACCCTGGGCATGGCAGGGGCTTAAGGGGGCCTGGACCCGCCCACTTCCGCTTTGGGGGCCAGCAACAGTTGCCAGGGCAACCCTGGGCATGGCAGGGGATGAAGGGGGCCTGGACCCGCCCACTTCCGCTTTGGGGGCCAGCAACAGTTGCCAGTGCAATCCTGGGCATGGCAGGGGGCTTAGGGGGCCTGAACCCGCCCACTTCCGCTTTGGGGGCCAGCAAAAGTTGCCAGGGCAAGCCTGGGCATGGCAGGGGGCTGGAGGGCGCCTGGACCCGCCCACTTCCGCTTTGGGGGCCAGCAACAGTTGCCAGGGCAACCCTGGGCATGGCAGGGGGCTTAGGGGGGCCTGGACCCGCCCAGTTCCGCTTTGGGGGCCAGCAACAGTTGCCATGGCAACCCTGGGCATGACAGGGGGCTCAAGGGGGCCTGGACCCGCCCACTTCCGCTTTGGGGGCCAGCAACACTTGCCATGGCAACCCTGGGCATGGAAGGGGGCTTAAGGGGGCCTGGACCCGCCCATTTCCGCTTTTGGGGCCAGCAACAGTTGCCAGGGCAACCCTGGGCATGACAGGGGGCTTAAGGGGGCCTGGACCCGCCCACTTCCGCTTTGGGGGCCAGCAACAGTTGCCATGGCAACCCTGGGCATGGCAGGGGGCTTAGGGGGGCCTGGACCCGCCCACTTCCGCTTTGGGGGCCAGCAGCAGTTGAAAGGGCAACTCTGGGCATGGCAGGTGGCTCAAGGGGCCTGGACCCGCCCACTTCCGCTTTGGGGGCCAGCAACAGTTGCCATGGCAACCATGGGCATGGCAGGGGGCTTAAGGGGGCCTGGACCCGCCCACTTCCGCTTTGGGGGCCAGCAACAGTTGCCAGGGCAACCCTGGGCATGGCAGGGGGCTTAGGGGGGCCTGGACCCGCCCACTTCCTCTTTGGGAGCCAGCAACAGTTGCCAGGGCAACCCTGGGCATGGAAGGGGGCTCAAGGGGTCCTGGACCCGCCCACTTACTCTTTGGGAGCCAGCAACAGTTGCCAGGGCAACCCTGGGCATGGCAGGGGGCTTAAGGGGGCCTGGACCCGCCCACTTCCGCTTTGGGGGCCAGCAACAGTTGCCAGGGCAACCCTGGGCATGGCAGGGGATGAAGGGGGCCTGGACCCGCCCACTTCCGCTTTGGGGGCCAGCAACAGTTGCCAGTGCAACCCTGGGCATGGCAGGGGGCTTTAAGGGGGCCTGAACCCGCCCACTTCCGCTTTGGGGGCCAGCAAAAGTTGCCAGGGCAAGCCTGGGCATGGCAGGGGGATGGAGGGCGCCAGGACCCACCCACTTCCGCTTTGGGGGCCAGCAACAGTTGCCAGTGCAACCCTGGGCATGGCAGGGGGCTTAGGGGGGCCTGAACCCGCCCACTTCCGCTTTGGGGGCCAGCAACAGTTGCCAGGGCAACCCTGGGCATGGCAGGGGGCTTAGGGGGCCTGGACCCGCCCCACTTCCGCTTTGGGGGCCAGCAACAGTTGCCATGGCAACCATGGGCATGGCAGGGGGCTTAAGGGGGCCTGGACCCGCCCACTTCCGCTTTGGGGGCCTGCAACAGTTGCCAGGGCAACCCTGGGCATGGCAGGGGGCTTTTAGGGGGCCTGAACCCGCCCACTTCCGCTTTGGGGGCCAGCAAAAGTTGCCAGGGCAAGCCTGGGCATGGCAGGGGCTTAGGGGGGCCTGGACCCGCCCACTTCCGCTTTGGGGGCCAGCAACAGTTGCCATGGCAACCCTGGGCATGACAGGGGCTCAAGGGGGCCTGGACCCGCCCACTTCCGCTTTGGGGGCCAGCAACAGTTGCCAGGGCAAGCCTGGGCATGGCAGGGGGCTGGAGGGCGCCAGGCCCCGCCCACGTCCGCTTTGGGGGCCAGCAACAGTTGCCAGGGCAACCCTGGGCATGGCAGGGGGCTTTAAGGGGGCCTGGACCCGCCCACTTCCGCTTTGGGGGCCAGCAACAGTTGCCATGGCAACCCTGGGCATGGCAGGGGGCTTAATGGGGCCTGAACCCGCCCACTTCCGCTTTGGGGGCCACCAAAAGTTGCCAGGGCAAGCCTGGGCATGGCAGGGGGCTGGAGGGCGCCAGGACCCGCCCACTTCCGCTTTGGGGGCCAGCAACAGTTGCCAGGGCAACCATGGGCATGGCAGGGGGCTTAGGGGGGCCTGGACCCGCCCACTTCCGCTTTGGGGGCCAGCAACTGTTGCCATGGCAACCCTGGGCATGGCAGGGGGCTTAAGGGGGCCTGGACCCGCCCACTTCCGCTTTGGGGGCCAGCAACAGTTGCCAGGGCAACCCTGGGCATGGCAGGGGGATTTGGGGGGCCTGGACCCGCCCACTTCCGCTTTGGGGGCCAGCAACAGTTGCCATGGCAACCATGGGCATGGCAGGGGGCTTAAGGGGGCCTGGACCCGCCCACTTCCGCTTTGGGGGCCAGCAACAGTTGCCAGGGCAACCCTGGGCATGGCAGGGGGCTTTAAGGGGGCATGGACCCGCCCACTTCCGCTTTGGGGGGCCAGCAACAGTTGCCAGTGCAACCCTGGGCATGGCAGGGGGCTTAGGGGGGCCTGGACCCGCCCACTTCCGCTTTGGGGGCCAGCAACAGTTGCCAAAGCAACCATGGGCATGGCAGGGGGCTTAAGGGGGCCTGGACCCGCCCACTTCCGCTTTGGGGGCCAGCAACAGTTGCCAGGGCAACCCTGGGCATGGCAGGGGGCTTAAGGGGGCCTGGACCCGGCCACTTCCGCTTTGGGGGCCAGCAACAGTTGCCAGGGCAACCCTGGGCATGGCAGGGGGATGAAGGGGGCCTGGACCCGCCCACTTCCGCTTTGGGGGCCAGCAACAGTTGCCAGTGCAACCCTGGGCATGGCAGGGGGCTTAGGGGGCCTGAACCCGCCCACTTCCGCTTTGGGGGCCAGCAACAGTTGCCAGGGCAACCCTGGGCATGGCAGGGGGCTTAAGGGGGCCTGGACCCGCCCACTTCCGCTTTGGGGGCCAGCAACAGTTGCCAGGGCAACCCTGGGCATGGCAGGGGGCTTTAAGGGGGCCTGAACCCGCCCACTTCCGCTTTGGGGGCCAGCAAAAGTTGCCAGGGCAAGCCTGGGCATGGCAGGGGGATGGAGGGCGCCAGGACCCACCCACTTCCGCTTTGGGGGCCAGCAACAGTTGCCAGGGCAACCCTGGGCATGGCAGGGGGCTTAGGGGGGCCTGGACCCGCCCACTTCCGCTTTGGGGGCCAGCAACAGTTGCCATGGCAACCATGGGCATGGCAGGGGGCTTAAGGGGGCCTGGACCCGCCCACTTCCGCTTTGGGGGCCTGCAACAGTTGCCAGGGCAACCCTGGGCATGGCAGGGGGCTTTTAGGGGGCCTGAACCCGCCCACTTCCGCTTTGGGGGCCAGCAAAAGTTGCCAGGGCAAGCCTGGGCATGGCAGGGGGCTGGAGGGCGCCAGGACCCGCCCACTTCCGCTTTGGGGGCCAGCAACAGTTGCCAGGGCAACCCTGGGCATGGCAGGGGGCTTAGGGGGGCCTGGACCCGCCCACTTCCGCTTTGGGGGCCAGCAACAGTTGCCATGGCAACCCTGGGCATGACAGGGGCTCAAGGGGGCCTGGACCCGCCCACTTCCGCTTTGGGGGCCAGCAACAGTTGCCAGGGCAAGCCTGGGCATGGCAGGGGGCTGGAGGGCGCCAGGCCCCGCCACGTCCGCTTTGGGGGGCCAGTAGCAGTTGACAGGGCAACTCTGGGCATGGCAGGGGGCTCAAGGGGGCCTGGACCCGCCCACTTCCGCTTTGGGGGCCAGCAACAGTTGCCATGGCAACCATGGGCATGGCAGGGGGCTTTAATGGGGCCTGGACCCGCCCACTTCCGCTTTGGGGGCCAGCAACAGTTGCCATGGCAACCATGGGCATGGCAGGGGGCTTAAGGGGGCCTGGACCCGCCCACTTCCGCTTTGGGGGCCAGCAACAGTTGCCAGGGCAACCCTGGGCATGACAGGGGGCTCAAGGGGGCCTGGACCCGCCCACTTCCGCTTTGGGGGTCAGCAACAGTTGCCAGGGCAACCCTGGGCATGGCAGGGGGCTTTAATGGGGCCTGGACCCGCCCACTTCCGCTTTGGGGGCCAGCAACAGTTACCATGGCAACCCTGGGCATGGCAGGGGGCTTAATGGGGCCTGGACCCGCCCACTTCCGCTTTGGGGGCCAGCAACAGTTGCCAGGGCAACCCTGGGCATGGCAGGGGGCTTTAAGGGGGCCTGAACCCGCCCACTTCCGCTTTGGGGGCCACCAAAAGTTGCCAGGGCAAGCCTGGGCATGGCAGGGGGCTAGAGGGCGCCAGGACCCGCCCACTTCCGCTTTGGGGGCCAGCAACAGTTGCCAGGGCAACCATGGGCATGGCAGGGGGCTTAGGGGGGCCTGGACCCGCCCACTTCCGCTTTGGGGGCCAGCAACTGTTGCCAGGGCAACCCTGGGCATGGCAGGGGGCTTAAGGGGGCCTGGACCCGCCCACTTCCGCTTTGGGGGCCAGCAAAAGTTGCCAGGGCAAACCTGGGCATGGCAGGGGGCTGGAGGGCGCCAGGACCCGCCCACTTCCGCTTTGGGGGCCAGCAACAGTTGCCAGGGCAACCATGGGCATGGCAGGGGGCTTAGGGGGGCCTGGACCCGCCCACTTCCGCTTTGGGGGCCAGCAACTGTTGCCATGGCAACCCTGGGCATGGCAGGGGGCTTAAGGGGGCCTGGACCCGCCCACTTCCGCTTTGGGGGCCAGCAACAGTTGCCAGGGCAACCCTGGGCATGGCAGGGGGCTTTGGGGGCCTGGACCCGCCCACTTCCGCTTTGGGGGCCAGCAACAGTTGCCATGGCAACCATGGGCATGGCAGGGGGCTTAAGGGGGCCTGGACCCGCCCACTTCCGCTTTGGGGGCCAGCAACAGTTGACAGGGCAACCCTGGGCATGGCAGGGGGCTTTAAGGGGGCATGGACCCGCCCACTTCCGCTTTGGGGGGCCAGCAACAGTTGCCAGTGCAACCCTGGGCATGGCAGGGGGCTTAGGGGGGCCTGGACCCGCCCACTTCCGCTTTGGGGGCCAGCAACAGTTGCCATAGCAACCATGGGCATGGCAGGGGGCTTAAGGGGGCCTGGACCCGCCCACTTCCACTTTGGGGGCCAGCAACAGTTGCCAGGGCAACCCTGGGCATGGCAGGGGGCTTAAGGGGGCCTGGACCCGCCCACTTCCGCTTTGGGGGCCAGCAACAGTTGCCAGGGCAACCCTGGGCATGGCAGGGGGCTCAAGGGGTCCTGGACCCGCCCACTTCCTCTTTGGGAGCCAGCAACAGTTGCCAGGGCAACCCTGGGCATGGCAGGGTGCTTTAATGGGGCCTGGACCCGCCCACTTCCGCTTTGGGGGCCAGCAACAGTTGCCAGGGCAACCCTGGGCATGGCAGGGGGCTTAAGGGCGCCAGTCCCCGCCCACTTCCGCTTTGGGGGCCAGCAACAGTTGCCAGGTCAACCCTGGGCATGGCAGGGGGCTCAAGGGGGCCTGGACCCGCCCACTTCCGCTTTGGGGGCCAGCAGCAGTTGACAGGGCAACTCTGGGCATGGCAGGGGGCTCAAGGGGGCCTGGACCCGCCCACTTCCGCTTTGGGGGCCAGCAACAGTTGCCAGGGCAAGCCTGGGCATGGCAGGGGTCTGGAGGGCGCCAGGCCCCGCCCACTTCCGCTTTGGGGGCCAGCAACAGTTGCCAGGGCAACCCTGGGCATGGCAGGGGGCTTTAAGGTTGCCTGGACCCGCCCACTTCCGCTTTGGGGGCCAGCAGCAGTTGCCATGGCAACCCTGGGCATGACAGGGGGCTCAAGGGGGCCTGGACCCGCCCACTTCCGCTTTGGTGGCCAGCAACAGTTGCCGGGGCAACCCTGGGCATGGCAGGGGGCTTAGGGGGGCCTGGACCCGCCCACTTCCGCTTTGGGGGCCAGCAGCAGTTGACAGGGAAACTCTGGGCATGGCAGGTGGCTCAAGGGGGCCTGACCCGCCCACTTCCGCTTTGGGGGCCAGCAACAGTTGCCAGGGCAAGCCTGGGCATGGCAGGGGTCTGGAGGGCGCCAGGCCCCGCCCACTTCCGCTTTGGGGGCCAGCAGCAGTTGCCATGGCAACCCTGGGCATGACAGGGGGCTCAAGGGGGCCTGGACCCGCCCACTTCCGCTTTGGTGGCCAGCAACAGTTGCCATGGCAACCCTGGGCATGGCAGGGGGCTAAGGGGGCCTGGACCCGCCCACTTCCGCTTTGGGGGCCAGCAACAGTTGCCACGGCAACCCTGGGCATGGCAGGGTGATTAAGGGGGCCTGGACCCGCCCACTTCCGCTTTGGGGGCCAGCAACAGTTGCCAGTGCAACCCTGGGCATGGCAGGGGGCTTAGGGGGGCCTGGACCCGCCCACTTCCGCTTTGGGGCCAGCAACAGTTGCCATGGCAACCATGGGCATGGCAGGGGGCTTAAGGGGGCCTGGACCCGCCCACTTCCGCTTTGGGGGCCAGCAACAGTTGCCAGTGCAACTCTGGGCATGGCAGGGGGCTTAAGGGGGCCTGGACCCGCCCACTTCACCTTTGGGGGCCAGCAACAGTTGCCAGTGCAACCCTGGGCATGGCAGGGGGCTTAAGGGGGCCTGGACCCGCCCACTTCCGCTTTGGGGGCCAGCAACAGTTGCCAGGGCAA
Source organism: Crinia signifera (assembly GCF_055691185.1). Classification (NCBI taxonomy): domain Eukaryota; kingdom Metazoa; phylum Chordata; class Amphibia; order Anura; family Myobatrachidae; genus Crinia; species Crinia signifera. The sequence continues at coordinate 12,182 of NW_028142417.1, forward strand.
CCCTGGGCATGGCAGGGGGCTTAAGGGGGCCTGGACCCGGCCACTTCCGCTTTGGGGGCCAGCAACAGTTGCCAGGGCAACCCTGGGCATGGCAGGGGGATGAAGGGGGCCTGGACCCGCCCACTTCCGCTTTGGGGGCCAGCAACAGTTGCCAGTGCAACCCTGGGCATGGCAGGGGGCTTAGGGGGGCCTGAACCCGCCCACTTCCGCTTTGGGGGCCAGCAACAGTTGCCAGGGCAACCCTGGGCATGGCAGGGGGCTTAAGGGGGCCTGGACCCGCCCACTTCCGCTTTGGGGGCCAGCAAAAGTTGCCAGGGCAAACCTGGGCATGGCAGGGGGCTGGAGGGCGCCAGGACCCGCCCACTTCCGCTTTGGGGGCCAGCAACAGTTGCCAGGGCAACCCTGGGCATGTCAGGGGGCTTAGGGGTGCCTGGACCCGCCCACTTCCGCTTTGGGGGCCAGCAACAGTTGCCATAGCAACCATGGGCATGGCAGGGGGCTTAAGGGGGCCTGGACCCGCCCACTTCCGCTTTGGGGGCCAGCAACAGTTGCCAGGGCAACCCTGGGCATGGCAGGGGGCTTTAAGGGGGCCTGAACCCGCCCACTTCCGCTTTGGGGGCCAGCAAAAGTTGCCAGGGCAAGCCTGGGCATGGCAGGGGGATGGAGGGCGCCAGGACCCACCCACTTCCGCTTTGGGGGCCAGCAACAGTTGCCAGGGCAACCCTGGGCATGGCAGGGGGCTTAGGGGGGCCTGGACCCGCCCACTTCCGCTTTGGGGGCCAGCAACAGTTGCCATGGCAACCATGGGCATGGCAGGGGGCTTAAGGGGGCCTGGACCCGCCCACTTCCGCTTTGGGGGCCTGCAACAGTTGCCAGGGCAACCCTGGGCATGGCAGGGGGCTTTTAGGGGGCCTGAACCCGCCCACTTCCGCTTTGGGGGCCAGCAAAAGTTGCCAGGGCAAGCCTGGGCATGGCAGGGGGCTGGAGGGCGCCAGGACCCGCCCACTTCCGCTTTGGGGGCCAGCAACAGTTGCCAGGGCAACCCTGGGCATGGCAGGGGGCTTAGGGGGGCCTGGACCCGCCCACTTCCGCTTTGGGGGCCAGCAACAGTTGCCATGGCAACCCTGGGCATGACAGGGGCTCAAGGGGGCCTGGACCCGCCCACTTCCGCTTTGGGGGCCAGCAACAGTTGCCAGGGCAAGCCTGGGCATGGCAGGGGGCTGGAGGGCGCCAGGCCCCGCCCACGTCCGCTTTGGGGGCCAGTAGCAGTTGACAGGGCAACTCTGGGCATGGCAGGGGGCTCAAGGGGGCCTGGACCCGCCCACTTCCGCTTTGGGGGCCAGCAACAGTTGCCATGGCAACCATGGGCATGGCAGGGGGCTTTAATGGGGCCTGGACCCGCCCACTTCCGCTTTGGGGGCCAGCAACAGTTGCCATAGCAACCATGGGCATGGCAGGGGGCTTAAGGGGGCCTGGACCCGCCCACTTCCGCTTTGGGGGCCAGCAACAGTTGCCAGGGCAACCCTGGGCATGACAGGGGGCTCAAAGGGGCCTGGACCCGCCCACTTCCGCTTTGGGGGTCAGCAACAGTTGCCAGGGCAACCCTGGGCATGGCAGGGGGCTTTAATGGGGCCTGGACCCGCCCACTTCCGCTTTGGGGGCCAGCAACAGTTACCATGGCAACCCTGGGCATGGCAGGGGGCTTAATGGGGCCTGGACCCGCCCACTTCCGCTTTGGGGGCCAGCAACAGTTGCCAGGGCAACCCTGGGCATGGCAGGGGGCTTTAAGGGGGCCTGAACCCGCCCACTTCCGCTTTGGGGGCCACCAAAAGTTGCCAGGGCAAGCCTGGGCATGGCAGGGGGCTAGAGGGCGCCAGGACCCGCCCACTTCCGCTTTGGGGGCCAGCAACAGTTGCCAGGGCAACCATGGGCATGGCAGGGGGCTTAGGGGGGCCTGGACCCGCCCACTTCCGCTTTGTGGGCCAGCAACTGTTGCCAGGGCAACCCTGGGCATGGCAGGGGGCTTAAGGGGGCCTGGACCCGCCCACTTCCGCTTTGGGGGCCAGCAAAAGTTGCCAGGGCAAACCTGGGCATGGCAGGGGGCTGGAGGGCGCCAGGACCCGCCCACTTCCGCTTTGGGGGCCAGCAACAGTTGCCAGGGCAACCATGGGCATGGCAGGGGGCTTAGGGGGGCCTGGACCCGCCCACTTCCGCTTTGGGGGCCAGCAACTGTTGCCATGGCAACCCTGGGCATGGCAGGGGGCTTAAGGGGGCCTGGACCCGCCCACTTCCGCTTTGGGGGGCCAGCAACAGTTGCCAGGGCAACCCTGGGCATGGCAGGGGGATTTGGGGGGCCTGGACCCGCCCACTTCCGCTTTGGGGGCCAGCAACAGTTGCCATGGCAACCATGGGCATGGCAGGGGGCTTAAGGGGGCCTGGACACGCCCACTTCCGCTTTGGGGGCCAGCAACAGTTGCCAGGGCAACCCTGGGCATGGCAGGGGGCTTTAAGGGGGCATGGACCCGCCCACTTCCGCTTTGGGGGGCCAGCAACAGTTGCCAGTGCAACCCTGGGCATGGCAGGGGGCTTAGGGGGGCCTGGACCCGCCCACTTCCGCTTTGGGGGCCAGCAACAGTTGCCATAGCAACCATGGGCATGGCAGGGGGCTTAAGGGGGCCTGGACCCGCCCACTTCCGCTTTGGGGGCCAGCAACAGTTGCCAGGGCAACCCTGGGCATGGCAGGGGGCTTAAGGGGGCCTGGACCCGGCCACTTCCGCTTTGGGGGCCAGCAACAGTTGCCAGGGCAACCCTGGGCATGGCAGGGGGATGAAGGGGGCCTGGACCCGCCCACTTCCGCTTTGGGGGCCAGCAACAGTTGCCAGTGCAACCCTGGGCATGGCAGGGGGCTTAGGGGGGCCTGAACCCGCCCACTTCCGCTTTGGGGGCCAGCAACAGTTGCCAGGGCAACCCTGGGCATGGCAGGGGGCTTAAGGGGGCCTGGACCCGCCCACTTCCGCTTTGGGGGCCAGCAAAAGTTGCCAGGGCAAACCTGGGCATGGCAGGGGGCTGGAGGGCGCCAGGACCCGCCCACTTCCGCTTTGGGGGCCAGCAACAGTTGCCAGGGCAACCCTGGGCATGTCAGGGGGCTTAGGGGTGCCTGGACCCGCCCACTTCCGCTTTGGGGGCCAGCAACAGTTGCCATGGCAACCATGGGCATGGCAGGGGGCTTAAGGGGGCCTGGACCCGCCCACTTCCGCTTTGGGGGCCTGCAACAGTTGCCAGGGCAACCCTGGGCATGGCAGGGGGCTTTTAGGGGGCCTGAACCCGCCCACTTCCGCTTTGGGGGCCAGCAAAAGTTGCCAGGGCAAGCCTGGGCATGGCAGGGGGATGGAGGGCGCCAGGACCCACCCACTTCCGCTTTGGGGGCCAGCAACAGTTGCCAGGGCAACCCTGGGCATGGCAGGGGGCTTAGGGGGGCCTGGAACCGCCCACTTCCGCTTTGGGGGCCAGCAACAGTTGCCATGGCAACCATGGGCATGGCAGGGGGCTTAAGGGGGCCTGGACCCGCCCACTTCCGCTTTGGGGGCCTGCAACAGTTGCCAGGGCAACCCTGGGCATGGCAGGGGGCTTTTAGGGGGCCTGAACCCGCCCACTTCCGCTTTGGGGGCCAGCAAAAGTTGCCAGGGCAAGCCTGGGCATGGCAGGGGGCTGGAGGGCGCCAGGACCCGCCCACTTCCGCTTTGGGGGCCAGCAACAGTTGCCAGGGCAACCCTGGGCATGGCAGGGGGCTTAGGGGGGCCTGGACCCGCCCACTTCCGCTTTGGGGGCCAGCAACAGTTGCCATGGCAACCCTGGGCATGACAGGGGCTCAAGGGGGCCTGGACCCGCCCACTTCCGCTTTGGGGGCCAGCAACAGTTGCCAGGGCAAGCCTGGGCATGGCAGGGGGCTGGAGGGCGCCAGGCCCCGCCCACGTCCGCTTTGGGGGCCAGCAGCAGTTGACAGGGCAACTCTGGGCATGGCAGGGGGCTCAAGGGGGCCTGGACCCGCCCACTTCCGCTTTTGGGGCCAGCAACAGTTGCCAGGGCAACCCTGGGCATGACAGGGGGCTCAAGGGGGCCTGGACCCGCCCACTTCCGCTTTGGGGGTCAGCAACAGTTGCCAGGGCAACCCTGGGCATGGCAGGGGGCTTTAATGGGGCCTGGACCCGCCCACTTCCGCTTTGGGGGCCAGCAACAGTTGCCAGGGCAACCCTGGGCATTGCAGGGGGCTTTAAGGGGGCCTGGACCCGCCCACTTCCGCTTTGGGGGCCAGCAACAGTTACCATGGCAACCCTGGGCATGGCAGGGGGCTTAATGGGGCCTGGACCCGCCCACTTCCGCTTTGGGGGCCAGCAACAGTTGCCAGGGCAACCCTGGGCATGGCAGGGGGCTTTAAGGGGGCCTGAACCCGCCCACTTCCGCTTTGGGGGCCACCAAAAGTTGCCAGGGCAAGCCTGGGCATGGCAGGGGGCTAGAGGGCGCCAGGACCCGCCCACTTCCGCTTTGGGGGCCAGCAACAGTTGCCAGGGCAACCATGGGCATGGCAGGGGGCTTAGTGGGGCCTGGACCCGCCCACTTCCGCTTTGGGGGCTAGCAACTGTTGCCATGGCAACCCTGGGCATGGCAGGGGGCTTAAGGGGGCCTGGACCCGCCCACTTCCGCTTTGGGGGCCAGCAACAGTTGCCAGGGCAACCCTGGGCATGGCAGGGGGCTTTGGGGGGCCTGGACCCGCCCACTTCCGCTTTGGGGGCCAGCAACAGTTGCCATGGCAACCATGGGCATGGCAGGGGGCTTAAGGGGGCCTGGACCCGCCCACTTCCGCTTTGGGGGCCAGCAACAGTTGCCAGGGCAACCCTGGGCATGGCAGGGGGCTTTAAGGGGGCATGGACCCGCCCACTTCCGCTTTGGGGGGCCAGCAACAGTTGCCAGTGCAACCCTGGGCATGGCAGGGGGCTTAGGGGGGCCTGGACCCGCCCACTTCCGCTTTGGGGGCCAGCAACAGTTGCCATAGCAACCATGGGCATGGCAGGGGGCTTAAGGGGGCCTGGACCCGCCCACTTCCACTTTGGGGGCCAGCAACAGTTGCCAGGGCAACCCTGGGCATGGCAGGGGGCTTAAGGGGGCCTGGACCCGCCCACTTCCGCTTTGGGGGCCAGCAACAGTTGCCAGGGCAACCCTGGGCATGGCAGGGGGCTCAAGGGGTCCTGGACCCGCCCACTTCCTCTTTGGGAGCCAGCAACAGTTGCCAGGGCAACCCTGGGCATGGCAGGGTGCTTTAATGGGGCCTGGACCCGCCCACTTCCGCTTTGGGGGCCAGCAACAGTTGCCAGGGCAACCCTGGGCATGGCAGGGGGCTTAAGGGCGCCAGTCCCCGCCCACTTCCGCTTTGGGGGCCAGCAACAGTTGCCAGGTCAACCCTGGGCATGGCAGGGGGCTCAAGGGGGCCTGGACCCGCCCACTTCCGCTTTGGGGGCCAGCAGCAGTTGACAGGGCAACTCTGGGCATGGCAGGGGGCTCAAGGGGGCCTGGACCCGCCCACTTCCGCTTTGGGGGCCAGCAACAGTTGCCAGGGCAAGCCTGGGCATGGCAGGGGTCTGGAGGGCGCCAGGCCCCGCCCACTTCCGCTTTGGGGGCCAGCAACAGTTGCCAGGGCAACCCTGGGCATGGCAGGGGGCTTTAAGGTTGCCTGGACCCGCCCACTTCCGCTTTGGGGGCCAGCAGCAGTTGCCATGGCAACCCTGGGCATGACAGGGGGCTCAAGGGGGCCTGGACCCGCCCACTTCCGCTTTGGTGGCCAGCAACAGTTGCCAGGGCAACCCTGGGCATGGCAGGGGGCTTAGGGGGGCCTGGACCCGCCCACTTCCGCTTTGGGGGCCAGCAGCAGTTGACAGGGCAACTCTGGGCATGGCAGGTGGCTCAAGGGGGCCTGGACCCGCCCACTTCCGCTTTGGGGGCCAGCAACAGTTGCCAGGGCAAGCCTGGGCATGGCAGGGGTCTGGAGGGCGCCAGGCCCCGCCCACTTCCGCTTTGGGGGCCAGCAGCAGTTGCCATGGCAACCCTGGGCATGACAGGGGGCTCAAGGGGGCCTGGACCCGCCCACTTCCGCTTTGGTGGCCAGCAACAGTTGCCATGGCAACCCTGGGCATGGCAGGGGGCTTAAGGGGGCCTGGACCCGCCCACTTCCGCTTTGGGGGCCAGCAACAGTTGCCACGGCAACCCTGGGCATGGCAGGGTGATTAAGGGGGCCTGGACCCGCCCACTTCCGCTTTGGGGGCCAGCAACAGTTGCCAGTGCAACCCTGGGCATGGCAGGGGGCTTAGGGGGGCCTGGACCCGCCCACTTCCGCTTTGGGGCCAGCAACAGTTGCCATGGCAACCATGGGCATGGCAGGGGGCTTAAGGGGGCCTGGACCCGCCCACTTCCGCTTTGGGGGCCAGCAACAGTTGCCAGTGCAACTCTGGGCATGGCAGGGGGCTTAAGGGGGCCTGGACCCGCCCACTTCACCTTTGGGGGCCAGCAACAGTTGCCAGGGCAACCCTGGGCATGGCAGGGGGATGAAGGGGGCCTGGACCCGCCCACTTCCGCTTTGGGGGCCAGCAACAGTTGCCAGTGCAACCCTGGGCATGGCAGGGGGCTTAGGGGGGCCTGAACCCGCCCACTTCCGCTTTGGGGGCCAGCAAAAGTTGCCAGGGCAAACCTGGGCATGGCAGGGGGCTGGAGGGCGCCAGGACCCACCCACTTCCGCTTTGGGGGCCAGCAACAGTTGCCAGGGCAACCCTGGGCATGGCAGGGGGCTTAGGGGGGCCTGGACCCGCCCACTTCCGCTTTGGGGGCCAGCAACAGTTGCCATGGCAACCATGGGCATGGCAGGGGGCTTAAGGGGGCCTGGACCCGCCCACTTCCGCTTTGGGGGCCAGCAACAGTTGCCAGGGCAACCCTGGGCATGGCAGGGGGCTTTTAGGGGGCCTGAACCCGCCCACTTCCGCTTTGGGGGCCAGCAAAAGTTGCCAGGGCAAGCCTGGGCATGGCAGGGGGCTGGAGGGCGCCAGGACCCGCCCACTTCCGCTTTGGGGGCCAGCAACAGTTGCCAGGGCAACCCTGGGCATGGCAGGGGGCTTAGGGGCGCCTGGACCCGCCCACTTCCGCTTTGGGGGCCAGCAACAGTTGCCATGGCAACCCTGGGCATGACAGGGGCTCAAGGGGGCCTGGACCCGCCCACTTCCGCTTTGGGGGCCAGCAACAGTTGCCAGGGCAAGCCTGGGCATGGCAGGGGGCTGGAGGGCGCCAGGCCCCGCCCACGTCCGCTTTGGGGGCCAGCAGCAGTTGACAGGGCAACTCTGGGCATGGCAGGGGGCTCAAGGGGGCCTGGACCCGCCCACTTCCGCTTTGGGGGCCAGCAACAGTTGCCAGGGCAACCCTGGGCATGGCAGGGGGCTCAAGGGGTCCTGGACCCGCCCACTTCCGCTTTGGGGGTCAGCAACAGTTGCCAGGGCAACCCTGGGCATGGCAGGGGGCTTTAAGGGGGCCTGGACCCGCCCACTTCCGCTTTGGGGGCCAGCAGCAGTTGCCAGGGCAACCCTGGGCATGGCAGGGGGCTTTAAGGGGGCCTGGACCCGCCAACTTCCGCTTTGGGGGCCAGCAGCAGTTGACAGGGCAACTCTGGGCATGGCAGGGGGCTCAAGGGGGCCTGGACCCGCCCACTTCCGCTTTGGGGGCCAGCAACAGTTGCCAGGGCAGCCCTGGGCATGGCAGGGGGCTCAAGGGGTCCTGGACCCGCCCAATTCCTCTTTGGGAGCCAGCAACAGTTGCCAGGGCAACCCTGGGCATGGCAGGGGGCTTTAAGGGGGCCTGGACCTGCCAACTTCCGCTTTGGGGGCCAGCAACTGTTGCCAGGGCAAGCCTGGGCATGGCAGGGGGCTGGAGGGCGCCAGGCCCCGCCCACGTCCGCTTTGGGGGCCAGCAGCAGTTGACAGGGCAACTCTGGGCATGGCAGGGGGCTCAAGGGGGCCTGGACCCGCCCACTTCCGCTTTGGGGGCCAGCAACAGTTGCCAGGGCAACCCTGGGCATGGCAGGGGGCTCAAGGGGTCCTGGACCCGCCCACTTCCGCTTTGGGGGTCAGCAACAGTTGCCAGGGCAACCCTGGGCATGGCAGGGGGCTTTAAGGGGGCCTGGACCCGCCCACTTCCGCTTTGGGGGCCAGCAGCAGTTGCCAGGGCAACCCTGGGCATGGCAGGGGGCTTTAAGGGGGCCTGGACCCGCCAACTTCCGCTTTGGGGGCCAGCAGCAGTTGACAGGGCAACTCTGGGCATGGCAGGGGGCTCAAGGGGGCCTGGACCCGCCCACTTCCGCTTTGGGGGCCAGCAACAGTTGCCAGGGCAGCCCTGGGCATGGCAGGGGGCTCAAGGGGTCCTGGACCCGCCCAATTCCTCTTTGGGAGCCAGCAACAGTTGCCAGGGCAACCCTGGGCATGGCAGGGGGCTTTAAGGGGGCCTGGACCTGCCAACTTCCGCTTTGGGGGCCAGCAACTGTTGCCATGGCAACCCTGGGCATGGCAGGGGGCTTAAGGGGGCCTGGACCCGCCCACTTCCGCTTTGGGGGCCAGCAACAGTTGCCAGGGCAACCCTGGGCATGGCAGGGGGCTTAGGGGGGCCTGGACCCGCCCACTTCCGCTTTGGGGGCCAGCAACAGTTGCCATGGCAACCATGGGCATGGCAGGGGGCTTAAGGGGGCCTGGACCCGCCCACTTCCGCTTTGGGGGCCAGCAACAGTTGCCAGTGCAACCCTGGGCATGACAGGGGGCTTAGGGGGCCCTGGACCCGCCCACTTCCGCTTTGGGGGCCAGCAACAGTTGCCATGGCAACCATGGGCATGGCAGGGGGCTTAAGGGGGCCTGGACCCGCCCACTTCCGCTTTGGGGGCCAGCAACAGTTGCCAGTGCAACCCTGGGCATGGCAGGGGGCTTAGGGGGGCCTGAACCCGCCCACTTCCGCTTTGGGGGCCAGCAAAAGTTGCCAGGGCAAGCCTGGGCATGGCAGGGGGCTGGAGGGCGCCAGGACCCGCCCACTTCCGCTTTGGGGGCCAGCAACAGTTGCCATGGCAACCATGGGCATGGCAGGGGGCTTAAGGGGGCCTGGACCCGCCCACTTCCGCTTTGGGGGCCAGCAACAGTTGCCAGGGCAACCCTGGGCATGGCAGGGGGCTTTAAGGGGGCCTGAACCCGCCCACTTCCGCTTTGGGGGCCAGCAAAAGTTTCCAGGGCAAGCCTGGGCATGGCAGGGGGCTGGAGGGCGCCAGGACCCGCCCACTTCCGCTTTGGGGGCCAGCAACAGTTGCCAGGGAAACCCTGGGCATGGCAGGGGGCTTAGGGGGGCCTGGACCCGCCCACTTCCGCTTTGGGGGCCAGCAACAGTTGCCAGGGCAACCCTGGGCATGGCAGGGGGCTTAGGGGGGCATGGACCCGCCCACTTCCGCTTTGGGGGCCAGCAACAGTTGCCAGGGCAAGCCAGGGCATGGCAGGGGGCTGGAGGGCGCCAGGCCCCGCCCACTTCCGCTTTGGGGGCCAGCAGCAGTTGCTAGGGCAACCCTGGGCATGGCAGGGGGCTTAGGGGGGCCTGGACCCGCCCACTTCCGCTTTGGGGGCCAGCAACAGTTGCCATGGCAACCCTGGGCATGACAGATGGCTCAAGGGGGCCTGGACCCGCCCACTTCCGCTTTGGGGGCCAGCAACAGTTGCCAGGGCAAGCCTGGGCATGGCAGGGGGCTGGAGGGCGCCAGGCCCCGCCCACTTCCGCTTTGGGGGCCAGCAGCAGTTGACAGGGCAACTCTGGCCATGGCAGGGGGCTCAAGGGGGCCTGGACCCGCCCACTTCCGCTTTGGGGGCCAGCAAAAGTTGCCAGGGCAACCCTGGGCATGGCAGGGGGCTCAAGGGGTCCTGGACCCGCCCACTTCCTCTTTGGGAGCCAGCCACAGTTGGCAGGGCAACCCTGGGCATGGCAGGGGGCTTTAAGGGGGGCTGGACCCGCCCACTTCCGCTTTGGGGGCCAGCAACAGTTGCCAGGGCAACCCTGGGCATGGCAGGGGGCTTTAAGGGGGCCTGAACCCGCCCACTTCCGCTTTGGGGGCCAGCAAAAGTTGCCAGGGCAAGCCTGGGCATGGCAGGGGGCTGGAGGGCGCCAGGACCCGCCCACTTCCGCTTTGGGGGCCAGCAACAGTTGCCAGGGCAACCCTGGGCATGTCAGGGGGCTTAGGGGTGCCTGGACCCGCCCACTTCCGCTTTGGGGGCCAGCAACAGTTGCCATGGCAACCATGGGCATGGCAGGGGGCTTAAGGGGGCCTGGACCCGCCCACTTCCGCTTTGGGGGCCAGCAACAGTTGCCAGGGCAACCCTGGGCATGGCAGGGGGCTTAAGGGGGCCTGGACCCGGCCACTTCCGCTTTGGGGGCCAGCAACAGTTGCCAGGGCAACCCTGGGCATGGCAGGGGGATGAAGGGGGCCTGGACCCGCCCACTTCCGCTTTGGGGGCCAGCAACAGTTGCCAGTGCAACCCTGGGCATGGCAGGGGGCTTAGGGGGGCCTGTACCCGCCCACTTCCGCTTTGGGGGCCAGCAACAGTTGCCAGGGCAACCCTGGGCATGGCAGGGGGCTTAAGGGGGCCTGGACCCGCCCACTTCCGCTTTGGGGGCCAGCAAAAGTTGCCAGGGCAAACCTGGGCATGGCAGGGGGCTGGAGGGCGCCAGGACCCGCCCACTTCCGCTTTGGGGGCCAGCAACAGTTGCCAGGGCAACCCTGGGCATGTCAGGGGGCTTAGGGGTGCCTGGACCCGCCCACTTCCGCTTTGGGGGCCAGCAACAGTTGCCATGGCAACCATGGGCATGGCAGGGGGCTTAAGGGGGCCTGGACCCGCCCACTTCCGCTTTGGGGGCCAGCAACAGTTGCCAGGGCAACCCTGGGCATGGCAGGGGGCTTTAAGGGGGCCTGAACCCGCCCACTTCCGCTTTGGGGGCCAGCAAAAGTTGCCAGGGCAAGCCTGGGCATGGCAGGGGGATGGAGGGCGCCAGGACCCACCCACTTCCGCTTTGGGGGCCAGCAACAGTTGCCAGGGCAACCCTGGGCATGGCAGGGGGCTTAGGGGGGCCTGGAACCGCCCACTTCCGCTTTGGGGGCCAGCAACAGTTGCCATGGCAACCATGGGCATGGCAGGGGGCTTAAGGGGGCCTGGACCCGCCCACTTCCGCTTTGGGGGCCTGCAACAGTTGCCAGGGCAACCCTGGGCATGGCAGGGGGCTTTTAGGGGGCCTGAACCCGCCCACTTCCGCTTTGGGGGCCAGCAAAAGTTGCCAGGGCAAGCCTGGGCATGGCAGGGGGCTGGAGGGCGCCAGGACCCGCCCACTTCCGCTTTGGGGGCCAGCAACAGTTGCCAGGGCAACCCTGGGCATGGCAGGGGGCTTAGGGGGGCCTGGACCCGCCCACTTCCGCTTTGGGGGCCAGCAACAGTTGCCATGGCAACCCTGGGCATGACAGGGGCTCAAGGGGGCCTGGACCCGCCCACTTCCGCTTTGGGGGCCAGCAACAGTTGCCAGGGCAAGCCTGGGCATGGCAGGGGGCTGGAGGGCGCCAGGCCCCGCCCACGTCCGCTTTGGGGGCCAGCAGCAGTTGACAGGGCAACTCTGGGCATGGCAGGGGGCTCAAGGGGGCCTGGACCCGCCCACTTCCGCTTTTGGGGCCAGCAACAGTTGCCAGGGCAACCCTGGGCATGGCAGGGGGCTTTAATGGGGCCTGGACCCGCCCACTTCCGCTTTGGGGGCCAGCAACAGTTGCCAGGGCAACCCTGGGCATTGCAGGGGGCTTTAAGGGGGCCTGGACCCGCCCACTTCCGCTTTGGGGGCCAGCAACAGTTACCATGGCAACCCTGGGCATGGCAGGGGGCTTAATGGGGCCTGGACCCGCCCACTTCCGCTTTGGGGGCCAGCAACAGTTGCCAGGGCAACCCTGGGCATGGCAGGGGGCTTTAAGGGGGCCTGAACCCGCCCACTTCCGCTTTGGGGGCCACCAAAAGTTGCCAGGGCAAGCCTGGGCATGGCAGGGGGCTAGAGGGCGCCAGGACCCGCCCACTTCCGCTTTGGGGGCCAGCAACAGTTGCCAGGGCAACCATGGGCATGGCAGGGGGCTTAGGGGGGCCTGGACCCGCCCACTTCCGCTTTGGGGGCCAGCAACTGTTGCCATGGCAACCCTGGGCATGGCAGGGGGCTTAAGGGGGCCTGGACCCGCCCACTTCCGCTTTGGGGGCCAGCAACAGTTGCCAGGGCAACCCTGGGCATGGCAGGGGGCTTTGGGGGGCCTGGACCCGCCCACTTCCGCTTTGGGGGCCAGCAACAGTTGCCATGGCAACCATGGGCATGGCAGGGGGCTTAAGGGGGCCTGGACCCGCCCACTTCCGCTTTGGGGGCCAGCAACAGTTGCCAGGGCAACCCTGGGCATGGCAGGGGGCTTTAAGGGGGCATGGACCCGCCCACTTCCGCTTTGGGGGGCCAGCAACAGTTGCCAGTGCAACCCTGGGCATGGCAGGGGGCTTAGGGGGGCCTGGACCCGCCCACTTCCGCGTTGGGGGCCAGCAACAGTTGCCATAGCAACCATGGGCATGGCAGGGGGCTTAAGGGGGCCTGGACCCGCCCACTTCCACTTTGGGGGCCAGGAACAGTTGCCAGGGCAACCCTGGGCATGGCAGGGGGCTTAAGGGGGCCTGGACCCGCCCACTTCCGCTTTGGGGGCCAGCAACAGTTGCCAGGGCAACCCTGGGCATGGCAGGGGGCTCAAGGGGTCCTGGACCCGCCCACTTCCTCTTTGGGAGCCAGCAACAGTTGCCAGGGCAACCCTGGGCATGGCAGGGTGCTTTAATGGGGCCTGGACCCGCCCACTTCCGCTTTGGGGGCCAGCAACAGTTGCCAGGGCAACCCTGGGCATGGCAGGGGGCTTAAGGGCGCCAGTCCCCGCCCACTTCCGCTTTGGGGGCCAGCAACAGTTGCCAGGTCAACCCTGGGCATGGCAGGGGGCTCAAGGGGGCCTGGACCCGCCCACTTCCGCTTTGGGGGCCAGCAGCAGTTGACAGGGCAACTCTGGGCATGGCAGGGGGCTCAAGGGGGCCTGGACCCGCCCACTTCCGCTTTGGGGGCCAGCAACAGTTGCCAGGGCAAGCCTGGGCATGGCAGGGGTCTGGAGGGCGCCAGGCCCCGCCCACTTCCGCTTTGGGGCCAGCAACAGTTGCCAGGGCAACCCTGGGCATGGCAGGGGGCTTTAAGGTTGCCTGGACCCGCCCACTTCCGCTTTGGGGGCCAGCAGCAGTTGCCATGGCAACCCTGGGCATGACAGGGGGCTCAAGGGGGCCTGGACCCGCCCACTTCCGCTTTGGTGGCCAGCAACAGTTGCCAGGGCAACCCTGGGCATGGCAGGGGGCTTAGGGGGGCCTGGACCCGCCCACTTCCGCTTTGGGGGCCAGCAGCAGTTGACAGGGCAACTCTGGGCATGGCAGGTGGCTCAAGGGGGCCTGGACCCGCCCACTTCCGCTTTGGGGGCCAGCAACAGTTGCCAGGGCAAGCCTGGGCATGGCAGGGGTCTGGAGGGCGCCAGGCCCCGCCCACTTCCGCTTTGGGGGCCAGCAGCAGTTGCCATGGCAACCCTGGGCATGACAGGGGGCTCAAGGGGGCCTGGACCCGCCCACTTCCGCTTTGGTGGCCAGCAACAGTTGCCAGTGCAACCCTGGGCATGGCAGGGGGCTTAGGGGGGCCTGGACCCGCCCACTTCCGCTTTGGGGCCAGCAACAGTTGCCATGGCAACCATGGGCATGGCAGGGGGCTTAAGGGGGCCTGGACCCGCCCACTTCCGCTTTGGGGGCCAGCAACAGTTGCCAGTGCAACTCTGGGCATGGCAGGGGGCTTAAGGGGGCCTGGACCCGCCCACTTCACCTTTGGGGGCCAGCAACAGTTGCCAGGGCAACCCTGGGCATGGCAGGGGGATGAAGGGGGCCTGGACCCGCCCACTTCCGCTTTGGGGGCCAGCAACAGTTGCCAGTGCAACCCTGGGCATGGCAGGGGGCTTAGGGGGGCCTGAACCCGCCCACTTCCGCTTTGGGGGCCAGCAAAAGTTGCCAGGGCAAACCTGGGCATGGCAGGGGGCTGGAGGGCGCCAGGACCCACCCACTTCCGCTTTGGGGGCCAGCAACAGTTGCCAGGGCAACCCTGGGCATGGCAGGGGGCTTAGGGGGGCCTGGACCCGCCCACTTCCGCTTTGGGGGCCAGCAACAGTTGCCATGGCAACCATGGGCATGGCAGGGGGCTTAAGGGGGCCTGGACCCGCCCACTTCCGCTTTGGGGGCCAGCAACAGTTGCCAGGCAACCCTGGGCATGGCAGGGGGCTTTTAGGGGGCCTGAACCCGCCCACTTCCGCTTTGGGGGCCAGCAAAAGTTGCCAGGGCAAGCCTGGGCATGGCAGGGGGCTGGAGGGCGCCAGGACCCGCCCACTTCCGCTTTGGGGGCCAGCAACAGTTGCCAGGGCAACCCTGGGCATGGCAGGGGGCTTAGGGGCGCCTGGACCCGCCCACTTCCGCTTTGGGGGGCCAGCAACAGTTGCCATGGCAACCCTGGGCATGACAGGGGCTCAAGGGGGCCTGGACCCGCCCCACTTCCGCTTTGGGGGCCAGCAACAGTTGCCAGGGCAAGCCTGGGCATGGCAGGGGGCTGGAGGGCGCCAGGCCCCGCCCACGTCCGCTTTGGGGGCCAGCAGCAGTTGACAGGGCAACTCTGGGCATGGCAGGGGGCTCAAGGGGGCCTGGACCCGCCCACTTCCGCTTTGGGGGCCAGCAACAGTTGCCAGGGCAACCCTGGGCATGGCAGGGGCTCAAGGGGTCCTGGACCCGCCCACTTCCGCTTTGGGGGTCAGCAACAGTTGCCAGGGCAACCCTGGGCATGGCAGGGGGCTTTAAGGGGGCCTGGACCCGCCCACTTCCGCTTTGGGGGCCAGCAGCAGTTGCCAGGGCAACCCTGGGCATGGCAGGGGGCTTTAAGGGGGCCTGGACCCGCCAACTTCCGCTTTGGGGGCCAGCAGCAGTTGACAGGGCAACTCTGGGCATGGCAGGGGGCTCAAGGGGGCATGGACCCGCCCACTTCCGCTTTGGGGGCCAGCAACAGTTGCCAGGGCAGCCCTGGGCATGGCAGGGGGCTCAAGGGGTCCTGGACCCGCCCAATTCCTCTTTGGGAGCCAGCAACAGTTGCCAGGGCAACCCTGGGCATGGCAGGGGGCTTTAAGGGGGCCTGGACCTGCCAACTTCCGCTTTGGGGGCCAGCAACTGTTGCCATGGCAACCCTGGGCATGGCAGGGGGCTTAAGGGGGCCTGGACCCGCCCACTTCCGCTTTGGGGGCCAGCAACAGTTGCCAGGGCAACCCTGGGCATGGCAGGGGGCTTAGGGGGGCCTGGACCCGCCCACTTCCGCTTTGGGGGCCAGCAACAGTTGCCATGGCAACCATGGGCATGGCAGGGGGCTTAAGGGGGCCTGGACCCGCCCACTTCCGCTTTGGGGGCCAGCAACAGTTGCCAGTGCAACCCTGGGCATGACAGGGGGCTTAGGGGGGCCCTGGACCCGCCCACTTCCGCTTTGGGGGCCAGCAACAGTTGCCATGGCAACCATGGGCATGGCAGGGGGCTTAAGGGGGCCTGGACCCGCCCACTTCCGCTTTGGGGGCCAGCAACAGTTGCCAGTGCAACCCTGGGCATGGCAGGGGCTTAGGGGGGCCTGAACCCGCCCACTTCCGCTTTGGGGGCCAGCAAAAGTTGCCAGGGCAAGCCTGGGCATGGCAGGGGGCTGGAGGGCGCCAGGACCCGCCCACTTCCGCTTTGGGGGCCAGCAACAGTTGCCATGGCAACCATGGGCATGGCAGGGGGCTTAAGGGGGCCTGGACCCGCCCACTTCCGCTTTGGGGGCCAGCAACAGTTGCCAGGGCAACCCTGGGCATGGCAGGGGGCTTTAAGGGGGCCTGAACCCGCCCACTTCCGCTTTGGGGGCCAGCAAAAGTTTCCAGGGCAAGCCTGGGCATTGCAGGGGGCTGGAGGGCGCCAGGACCCGCCCACTTCCGCTTTGGGGGCCAGCAACAGTTGCCAGGGAAACCCTGGGCATGGCAGGGGCTTAGGGGGGCCTGGACCCGCCCACTTCCGCTTTGGGGGCCAGCAACAGTTGCCAGGGCAACCCTGGGCATGGCAGGGGGCTTAGGGGGGCCTGGACCCGCCCACTTCCGCTTTGGGGGCCAGCAACAGTTGCCAGGGCAAGCCTATGGCAGGGGGCTGGAGGGCGCCAGGCCCCGCCCACTTCCGCTTTGGGGGCCAGCAGCAGTTGCTAGGGCAACCCTGGGCATGGCAGGGGGCTTAGGGGGGCCTGGACCCGCCCACTTCCGCTTTGGGGGCCAGCAACAGTTGCCATGGCAACCCTGGGCATGACAGATGGCTCAAGGGGGCCTGGACCCGCCCACTTCCGCTTTGGGGGCCAGCAACAGTTGCCAGGGCAAGCCTGGGCATGGCAGGGGGCTGGAGGGCGCCAGGCCCCGCCCACTTCCGCTTTGGGGGCCAGCAGCAGTTGACAGGGCAACTCTGGCCATGGCAGGGGGCTCAAGGGGGCCTGGACCCGCCCACTTCCGCTTTGGGGGCCAGCAAAAGTTGCCAGGGCAACCCTGGGCATGGCAGGGGGCTCAAGGGGTCCTGGACCCGCCCACTTCCTCTTTGGGAGCCAGCCACAGTTGGCAGGGCAACCCTGGGCATGGCAGGGGGCTTTAAGGGGGGCTGGACCCGCCCACTTCCGCTTTGGGGGCCAGCAACAGTTGCCAGGGCAACCCTGGGCATGGCAGGGGGCTTTAAGGGGGCCTGAACCCGCCCACTTCCGCTTTGGGGGCCAGCAAAAGTTGCCAGGGCAAGCCTGGGCATGGCAGGGGGCTGGAGGGCGCCAGGACACGCCCACTTCCGCTTTGGGGGCCAGCAACAGTTGCCAGGGCAACCCTGGGCATGGCAGGGGGCTTAGGGGGGCCTGGACCCGCCCACTTCCGCTTTGGGGGCCAGCAACAGTTGCCATGGCAACCATGGGCATGGCAGGGGGCTTAAGGGGGCCTGGACCCGCCCACTTCCGCTTTGGGGGCCAGCAACAGTTGCCAGGGCAACCCTGGGCATGGCAGGGGGCTTTAAGGGGACCTGAACCCGCCCACTTCCGCTTTGGGGGCCAGCAAAAGTTGCCAGGGCAAGCCTGGGCATGGCAGGGGGCTGGAGGGCGCCAGGACCCGCCCACTTCCGCTTTGGGGGCCAGCAACAGTTGCCAGGGAAACCCTGGGCATGGCAGGGGGCTTAGGGGGGCCTGGACCCGCCCACTTCCGCTTTGGGGGCCAGCAACAGTTGCCAGGGCAACCCTGGGCATGGCAGGGGGCTTAGGGGGGCCTGGACCCGCCCACTTCCGCTTTGGGGGCCAGCAACAGTTGCCAGGGCAAGCCAGGGCATGGCAGGGGGCTGGATGGCGCCAGGCCCCGCCCACTTCCGCTTTGGGGGCCAGCAGCAGTTGCTAGGGCAACCCTGGGCATGGCAGGGGGCTTAGGGGGGCCTGGACCCGCCCACTTCCGCTTTGGGGGCCAGCAACAGTTGCCATGGCAACCCTGGGCATGACAGGGGGCTCAAGGGGGCCTGGACCCGCCCACTTCCGCTTTGGGGGCCAGCAACAGTTGCCAGGGCAAGCCTGGGCATGGCAGGGGGCTGGAGGGCGCCAGGCCCCGCCCACTTCCGCTTTGGGGGCCAGCAGCAGTTGACAGGGCAACTCTGGCCATGGCAGGGGGCTCAAGGGGTCCTGGACCCGCCCACTTCCTCTTTGGGAGCCAGCAACAGTTGGCAGGGCAACCCTGGGCATGGCAGGGGGCTTTAAGGGGGGCTGGACCCGCCCACTTCCGCTTTGGGGGCCAGCAACAGTTGCCAGGGCAACCATGGGCATGGCAGGGGGCTTAAGGGGGCCTGGACCCGCCCACTTCCGCTTTGGGGGCCAGCAACAGTTGACAGGGCAACCCTGGGCATGGCAGGGGGCTCAAGGGGTCCTGGACCCGCCCACTTCCTCTTTGGGAGCCAGCAACAGTTGGCAGGGCAACCCTGGGCATGGCAGGGGGCTTTAAGGGGGCCTGAACCTGCCCACTTCCGCTTTGGGGGCCAGCAAAAGTTGCCAGGGCAAGCCTGGGCATGGCAGGGGGCTTTAATGGGTCCTGGACCCGCCCACTTCCTCTTTGGGAGCCAGCAACAGTTGCCAGGGCAACCCTGGGCATGGCAGGGGGATTTAATGGGGCCTGGACCCGCCCACTTCCGCTTTGGGGGCCAGCAACAGTTGCCAGGGCAACCCTGGGCATGGCAGGGGGCTGGAGGGCGCCAGGCCCCGCCCACTTCCGCTTTGGGGGCCAGCAGCAGTTGACAGGGCAACTCTGGCCATGGCAGGGGGCTCAAGGGGTCCTGGACCCGCCCACTTCCTCTTTGGGAGCCAGCAACAGTTGGCAGGGCAACCCTGGGCATGGCAGGGGGCTTTAAGGGGGGCTGGACCCGCCCACTTCCGCTTTGGGGGCCAGCAACAGTTGCCAGGGCAACCATGGGCATGGCAGGGGGCTTAAGGGGGCCTGGACCCGCCCACTTCCGCTTTGGGGGCCAGCAACAGTTGACAGGGCAACCCTGGGCATGGCAGGGGGCTCAAGGGGTCCTGGACCCGCCCACTTCCTCTTTGGGAGCCAGCAACAGTTGCCAGGGCAACCCTGGGCATGGCAGGGGGCTTTAATGGGGCCTGGACCCGCCCACTTCCGCTTTGGGGGCCAGCAACAGTTGCCAGGGCAACCCTGGGCATGGCAGGGGGCTTAAGGGCGCCAGGCCCCGCCCACTTCCGCTTTGGGGGCCAGCAACAGTTGCCAGGGCAACCCTGGGCATGGCAGGGGGCTTTAAGGGGGCCTGAACCTGCCCACTTCCGCTTTGGGGGCCAGCAAAAGTTGCCAGGGCAAGCCTGGGCATGGCAGGGGGCTTTAATGGGTCCTGGACCCGCCCACTTCCTCTTTGGGAGCCAGCAACAGTTGCCAGGGCAACCCTGGGCATGGCAGGGGGCTTTAATGGGGCCTGGACCCGCCCACTTCCGCTTTGGGGGCCAGCAACAGTTGCCAGGGCAACCCTGGGCATGGCAGGGGGCTTAAGGGGGCCTGGACCCGCCCACTTCCGCTTTGGGGGCCAGCAACAGTTGCCAGGGCAACCCTGGGCATGGCAGGGGGCTCAAGGGGTCCTGGACCCGCCCACTTCCGCTTTGGGGGCCAGCAACAGTTGACAGGGCAACCCTGGGCATGGCAGGGGGCTTTAAGGGGGCCTGGACCCGCCCACTTCCGCTTTGGGGGCCAGCAACAGTTGCCAGGGAAAGCCTGGGCATGGCAAGGGGTTAGGGGGTCCTGGACCCGCCCACTTCCGCTTTGGGGGCCAGCAACAGTTTGCCAGGGCAACCCTGGGCATGGCAGGGGGCTTTAAGGGGGGCTGGACCCGCCCACTTCCGCTTTGGGGGCCAGCAACAGTTGCCAGGGCAACCCTGGGCATGGCAGGGGGCTTAAGGGGGCCTGGACCCGCCCACTTCCGCTTTGGGGGCCAGCAACAGTTGACAGGGCAACCCTGGGCATGGCAGGGGGCTCAAGGGGTCCTGGACCCGCCCACTTCCTCTTTGGGAGCCAGCAACAGTTGCCAGGGCAACCCTGGGCATGGCAGGGGGCTTTAATGGGGCCTGGACCCGCCCACTTCCGCTTTGGGGGCCAGCAGCAGTTGACAGGGCAACTCTGGGCATGGCAGGGGGCTCAAGGGGGCCTGGACCCGCCCACTTCCGCTTTGGGGGCCAGCAACAGTTGCCAGGGCAACCCTGGGCATGGCAGGGGGCTCAAGGGGTCCTGGACCCGCCCAATTCCTCTTTGGGAGCCAGCAACAGTTGCCAGGGCAACCCTGGGCATGGCAGGGGGCTTTAAGGGGGCCTGGACCCGCCCACTTCCGCTTTGGGGGCCAGCAACAGTTGCCAGGGCAACCCTGGGCATGGCAGGGGGCTTAGGGGGGCCTGGACCCGCCCAATTCCTCTTTGGGAGCCAGCAACAGTTGCCAGGGCAACCCTGGGCATGGCAGGGGGCTTTAAGGGGGCCTGGACCCGCCCACTTCCGCTTTGGGGGCCAGCAACAGTTGCCAGGGCAACCCTGGGCATGGCAGGGGGCTGGAGGGCGCCAGGACACGCCCACTTCCGCTTTGGGGGCCAGCAACAGTTGCCAGGGCAACCCTGGGCATGGCAGGGGGGCTTAGGGGGGCCTGGACCCGCCCACTTCCGCTTTGGGGGCCAGCAACAGTTGCCATGGCAACCATGGGCATGGCAGGGGGCTTAAGGGGGCCTGGACCCGCCCACTTCCGCTTTGGGGGCCAGCAACAGTTGCCAGGGCAACCCTGGGCATGGCAGGGGGCTTTAAGGGGGCCTGAACCCGCCCACTTCCGCTTTGGGGGCCAGCAACAGTTGCCAGGGCAACCCTGGGCATGGCAGGGGGCTTTAAGGGGGCCTGAACCCGCCCACTTCCGCTTTGGGGGCCAGCAAAAGTTGCCAGGGCAAGCCTGGGCATGGCAGGGGGCTGGAGGGCGCCAGGACCCGCCCACTTCCGCTTTGGGGGCCAGCAACAGTTGCCAGGGCAACCCTGGGCATGGCAGGGGGCTTAGGGTGGCCTGAACCCGCCCACTTCCGCTTTGGGGGCCAGCAAAAGTTGCCAGGGCAAGCCTGTGCATGGCAGGGGGCTGGAGGGCGCCAGGCCCCGCCCACTTCCGCTTTCGGGGCCAGCAACAGTTGCCAGGGCAACCCTGGGCATGGCAGGGGGCTTAGGGGGGGCCTGGACCCGCCCACTTCTGCTTTGGGGGCCAGCAACAGTTGCCAGGGCAAGCCTGGGCATGGCAGGGGGCTGGAGGGCGCCAGGCCCCGCCCACGTCCGCTTTGGGGGCCAGCAGCAGTTGACAGGGCATCTCTGGGCACGGCAGGGGGCTCAAGGGGGCCTGGACCCGCCCACTTCCGCTTTGGGGGCCAGCAACAGTTGCCAGGGCAACCCTGGGCAAGGCAGGGGGCTCAAGGGGTCCTGGACCCGCCCACTTCCGCTTTGGGGGCCAGCAACAGTTGCAAGGGCAAGCCTGGCCATGGCAGGGGTCTGGAGGGCGCCAGGCCCCGCCCACTTCCGCTTTGGGGGCCAGCAACAGTTGCCAGGGCAACCCTGGGCATGGCAGGGGGCTTAGGGGGGCCTGAACCCGCCCACTTCCGCTTTGGGGGCCAGCAACAGTTGCCAGGGCAACCCTGGGCATGGCAAAGGGCTTAGGGGGGCCTGGACCCGCCCACTTCCGCTTTGGGGGCCAGCAACAGTTGCCATTGCAACCCTGGGCATGACAGGGGGCTCAAGGGGGCCTGGACCCGCCCACTTCCGCTTTGGGGGCCAGCAACAGTTGCCAGGGCAACCCTGGGCATGGCAGGGGGCTTAGGGGGGCCTGGACCCGCCCACTTCCGCTTTGGGGGCCAGCAACAGTTGCCAGGGCAAGCCTGGGCATGGCAGGGGGCTGGAGGGCGCCAGGCCCCGCCCACTTCCGCTTTGGGGGCCAGCAACAGTTGCCAGGGCAACCCTGGGCATGGCAGGGGGCTTAGGGGGGCCTGGACCCGCCCACTTCTGCTTTGGGGGCCAGCAACAGTTGCCATGGCAACCCTGGGCATGACAGGGGGCTCAAGGGGGCCTGGACCCGCCCACTTCCGCTTTGGGGGCCAGCAACAGTTGCCAGGGCAACCCTGGGCATGGCAGGGGGCTTAGGGGGGCCTGGACCCGCCCACTTCCGCTTTGGGGGGCCAGCAACAGTTGCCAGGGCAAGCCTGGGCATGGCAGGGGGCTGGAGGGCGCCAGGCCCCGCCCACTTCCGCTTTGGGGGCCAGCAACAGTTGCCAGGGCAACCCTGGGCATGGCAGGGGGCTTAGGGGGGCCTGGACCCGCCCACTTCCGCTTTGGGGGCCAGCAACAGTTGCCATGGCAACCCTGGGCATGACAGGGGGCTCAAGGGGGCCTGGACCCGCCCACTTCCGCTTTGGGGGCCAGCAACAGTTGCCAGGGCAAGCCTGGGCATGGCAGGGGGCTGGAGGGCGCCAGGCCCCGCCCACGTCCGCTTTGGGGGCCAGCAGCAGTTGACAGGGCATCTCTGGGCAAGGCAGGGGGCTCAAGGGGTCCTGGACCCGCCCACTTCCGCTTTGGGGGCCAGCAACAGTTGCAAGGGCAAGCCTGGCCATGGCAGGGGTCTGGAGGGCGCCAGGCCCCGCCCACTTCCGCTTTGGGGGCCAGCAACAGTTGCCAGGGCAACCCTGGGCATGGCAGGGGGCTTAGGGGGGCCTGGACGCACCCAATTCCGCTTTGGGGGCCAGCAACAGTTGCCATTGCAACCCTGGGCATGACAGGGGGCTTTAAGGGGGCCTGGACCCGCCCACTTCCGCTTTGGGGGCCAGCAACAGTTGCCAGGGCAACCCTGGGCATGGCAGGGGGCTTTAAGGTGGCCTGGACCCGCCCACTTCCGCTTTGGGGGCCAGCAACAGTTGCCATGGCAACCCTGGGCATGGCAGGGGGCTTAAGGGGGCCTGGACCCGCCCACTTCCGCTTTGGGGGCCAGCAACAGTTGCCAGGGCAACCCTGGGCATGGCAGGGGGCTTTAAGGGGGCCTGAACCCGCCCACTTCCGCTTTGGGGGCCACCAAAAGTTGCCAGGGCAAGCCTGGGCATGGCAGGGGGCTGGAGGGCGCCAGGACCCGCCCACTTCCGCTTTGGGGGCCAGCAACAGTTGCCAGTGCAACCCTGGGCATGGCAGGGGGCTTAATGGGGCCTGGACCCGCCCACTTCCGCTTTGGGGGCCAGCAACTGTTGCCATGGCAACCCTGGGCATGGCA
The DNA here is from genome assembly GCF_055691185.1 of Crinia signifera. Classification (NCBI taxonomy): domain Eukaryota; kingdom Metazoa; phylum Chordata; class Amphibia; order Anura; family Myobatrachidae; genus Crinia; species Crinia signifera. The sequence continues at coordinate 35,209 of NW_028142417.1, forward strand.
GGGGGCTCAAGGGGGCCTGGACCCGCCCACTTCCGCTTTGGGGGCCAGCAACAGTTGCCATGGCAACCCTGGGCATGGCAGGGGGCTTAAGGGGGCCTGGACCCGCCCACTTCCGCTTTGGGGGCTAGCAACAGTTGCCAGGGCTACCCTGGGCATGGCAGGGGCTTAGGGGGGGACTGGACCCGCCCACTTCCGCTTTGGGGGCCAGAAACAGTTGCCATGGCAACCCTGGGCATGGCAGGGGGCTTAATGGGGCCTGGACCCGCCCACTTCCGCTTTGGGGGCCAGCAACAGTTGCCAGGGCAACCCTGGGCATGGCAGGGGGCTCTAAGGGGGCCTGAACCCGCCCACTTCCGCTTTGGGGGCCACCAAAAGTTGCCAGGGCAAGCCTGGGCATGGCAGGGGGCTGGAGGGCGCCAGGACCCGCCCACTTCCGCTTTGGGGGCCAGCAACAGTTGCCAGGGCAACCATGGGCATGGCAGGGGGCTTAGGGGGGGCCTGGACCCGCCCACTTCCGCTTTGGGGGCCAGCAACTGTTGCCATGGCAACCCTGGGCATGGCAGGGGGCTTAAGGGGGCCTGGACCCGCCCACTTCCGCTTTGGGGGCCAGCAACAGTTGCCAGGGCAACCCTGGGCATGGCAGGGGGCTTTGGGGGGCCTGGACCCGCCCACTTCCGCTTTGGGGGCCAGCAACAGTTGCCATGGCAACCATGGGCATGGCAGGGGGCTTAAGGGGGCCTGGACCCGCCCACTTCCGCTTTGGGGTCCAGCAACAGTTGCCAGGGCAACCCTGGGCAGGGCAGGGGGCTTTAAGGGGGCATGGACCCGCCCACTTCCGCTTTGGGGGGCCAGCAACAGTTGCCATAGCAACCATGGGCATGGCAGGGGGCTTAAGGGGGCCTGGACCCGCCCACTTCCGCTTTGGGGGCCAGCAACAGTTGCCAGGGCAAGCCAGGGGCATGGCAGGGGGCTGGAGGGCGCCAGGCCCCGCCCACTTCCGCTTTGGGGGCCAGCAGCAGTTGCTAGGGCAACCCTGGGCATGGCAGGGGGCTTAGGGGGGGCCTGGACCCGCCCACTTCCGCTTTGGGGGCCAGCAACAGTTGCCATGGCAACCCTGGGCATGACAGATGGCTCAAGGGGGCCTGGACCCGCCCACTTCCGCTTTGGGGGCCAGCAACAGTTGCCAGGGCAAGCCTGGGGCATGGCAGGGGGCTGGAGGGCGCCAGGCCCCGCCCACTTCCGCTTTGGGGGCCAGCAGCAGTTGACAGGGCAACTCTGGCCATGGCAGGGGGCTCAAGGGGGCCTGGACCCGCCCACTTCCGCTTTGGGGGCCAGCAAAAGTTGCCAGGGCAACCCTGGGCATGGCAGGGGGCTCAAGGGGTCCTGGACCCGCCCACTCTCTCTTTGGGAGCCAGCCACAGTTGGCAGGGCAACCCTGGGCATGGCAGGGGGCTTTAAGGGGGGCTGGACCCGCCCACTTCCGCTTTGGGGGCCAGCAACAGTTGCCAGGGCAACCCTGGGCATGGCAGGGGGCTTTAAGGGGGCCTGAACCCGCCCACTTCCGCTTTGGGGGCCAGCAAAAGTTGCCAGGGCAAGCCTGGGCATGGCAGGGGGCTGGAGGGCGCCAGGACACGCCCACTTCCGCTTTGGGGGCCAGCAACAGTTGCCAGGGCAACCCTGGGCATGGCAGGGGGCTTTAAGGGGGCCTGAACCCGCCCACTTCCGCTTTGGGGGCCAGCAAAAGTTGCCAGGGCAAGCCTGGGCATGGCAGGGGGCTGGAGGGCGCCAGGACCCGCCCACTTCCGCTTTGGGGGCCAGCAACAGTTGCCAGGGAAACCCTGGGCATGGCAGGGGGCTTAGGGGGGCCTGGACCCGCCCACTTCCGCTTTGGGGGCCAGCAACAGTTGCCAGGGCAACCCTGGGCATGGCAGGGGGCTTAGGGGGGCCTGGACCCGCCCACTTCCGCTTTGGGGGCCAGCAACAGTTGTCAGGGCAACCCTGGGCATGACAGGGGGCTCAAGGGGGCCTGGACCCGCCCACTTCCGCTTTGGGGGCCAGCAACAGTTGCCAGGGCAAGCCTGGGCATGGCAGGGGGCTGGAGGGCGCCAGGCCCCGCCCACGTCCGCTTTGGGGGCCAGCAGCAGTTGACAGGGCATCTCTGGGCAAGGCAGGGGGCTCAAGGGGTCCTGGACCCGCCCACTTCCGCTTTGGGGGCCAGCAACAGTTGCAAGGGCAAGCCTGGCCATGGCAGGGGTCTGGAGGGCGCCAGGCCCCGCCCACTTCCGCTTTGGGGGCCAGCAACAGTTGCCAGGGCAACCCTGGGCATGGCAGGGGGCTTAGGGGGGCCTGGACGCACCCAATTCCGCTTTGGGGGCCAGCAACAGTTGCCATTGCAACCCTGGGCATGACAGGGGGCTCAAGGGGGCCTGGACCCGCCCACTTCCGCTTTGGGGGTCAGCAACAGTTGCCAGGGCAACCCTGGGCATGGCAGGGGGCTTTAAGGGGGCCTGGACCCGCCCACTTCCGCTTTGGGGGCCAGCAACAGTTGCCAGGGCAACCCTGGGCATGGCAGGGGGGCTTTAAGGTGGCCTGGACCCGCCCACTTCCGCTTTGGGGGCCAGCAACAGTTGCCATGGCAACCCTGGGCATGGCAGGGGGCTTAAGGGGGCCTGGACCCGCCCACTTCCGCTTTGGGGGCCAGCAACAGTTGCCAGGGCAACCCTGGGCATGGCAGGGGGCTTTAAGGGGGCCTGAACCCGCCCACTTCCGCTTTGGGGGCCACCAAAAGTTGCCAGGGCAAGCCTGGGCATGGCAGGGGGCTGGAGGGCGCCAGGACCCGCCCACTTCCGCTTTGGGGGCCAGCAACAGTTGCCAGTGCAACCCTGGGCATGGCAGGGGGCTTAATGGGGCCTGGACCCGCCCACTTCCGCTTTGGGGGCCAGCAACTGTTGCCATGGCAACCCTGGGCATGGCAGGGGGCTCAAGGGGGCCTGGACCCGCCCACTTCCGCTTTGGGGGCCAGCAACAGTTGCCATGGCAACCCTGGGCATGGCAGGGGGCTTAAGGGGGCCTGGACCCGCCCACTTCCGCTTTGGGGGCTAGCAACAGTTGCCAGGGCTACCCTGGGCATGGCAGGGGCTTAGGGGGGACTGGACCCGCCCACTTCCGCTTTGGGGGCCAGAAACTGTTGCCATGGCAACCCTGGGCATGGCAGGGTGCTTAAGGGGGCCTGGACCCGCCCACTTCCGCTTTGGGGGCTAGCAACAGTTACCAGGGCAACCCTGGGCATGGCAGGGGGCTTAGGGGGGCCTGGACCCGCCCACTTCCGCTTTGGGGGCCAGCAACAGTTGCCATGGCAACCATGGGCATGGCAGGGGGCTTAAGGGGGCCTGGACCCGCCCACTTCCGCTTTTGGGGCCAGCAACAGTTGCCAGGGCAACCCTGGGCATGACAGGGGGCTCAAGGGGGCCTGGACCCGCCCACTTCCGCTTTGGGGGTCAGCAACAGTTGCCAGGGCAACCCTGGGCATGGCAGGGGGCTTAGGGGGGCCTGGACCCGCCCACTTCCGCTTTGGGGGCCAGCAACAGTTGTCAGGGCAAGCCAGGGCATGGCAGGGGGCTGGATGGCGCCAGGCCCCGCCCACTTCCGCTTTGGGGGCCAGCAGCAGTTGCTAGGGCAACCCTGGGCATGGCAGGGGGCTTAGGGGGGCCTGGACCCGCCCACTTCCGCTTTGGGGGCCAGCAACAGTTGCCATGGCAACCCTGGGCATGACAGGGGGCTCAAGGGGGCCTGGACCCGCCCACTTCCGCTTTGGGGGCCAGCAAAAGTTGCCAGGGCAACCCTGGGCATGGCAGGGGGCTCAAGGGGTCCTGGACCCGCCCACTTCCTCTTTGGGAGCCAGCCACAGTTGGCAGGGCAACCCTGGGCATGGCAGGGGGCTTTAAGGGGGGCTGGACCCGCCCACTTCCGCTTTGGGGGCCAGCAACAGTTGCCAGGGCAACCATGGGCATGGCAGGGGGCTTAGGGGGGCCTGGACCCGCCCACTTCCGCTTTGGGGGCCAGCAACTGTTGCCATGGCAACCCTGGGCATGGCAGGGGGCTTAAGGGGGCCTGGACCCGCCCACTTCCGCTTTGGGGGCCAGCAACAGTTGCCAGGGCAACCCTGGGCATGGCAGGGGGCTTTGGGGGGCCTGGACCCGCCCACTTCCGCTTTGGGGGCCAGCAACAGTTGCCATGGCAACCATGGGCATGGCAGGGGGCTTAAGGGGGCCTGGACCCGCCCACTTCCGCTTTGGGGTCCAGCAACAGTTGCCAGGGCAACCCTGGGCAGGGCAGGGGGCTTTAAGGGGGCATGGACCCGCCCACTTCCGCTTTGGGGGGCCAGCAACAGTTGCCATAGCAACCATGGGCATGGCAGGGGGCTTAAGGGGGCCTGGACCCGCCCACTTCCGCTTTGGGGGCCAGCAACAGTTGCCAGGGCAAGCCAGGGCATGGCAGGGGGCTGGAGGGCGCCAGGCCCCGCCCACTTCCGCTTTGGGGGCCAGCAGCAGTTGCTAGGGCAACCCTGGGCATGGCAGGGGGCTTAGGGGGGCCTGGACCCGCCCACTTCCGCTTTGGGGGCCAGCAACAGTTGCCATGGCAACCCTGGGCATGACAGATGGCTCAAGGGGGCCTGGACCCGCCCACTTCCGCTTTGGGGGCCAGCAACAGTTGCCAGGGGCAAGCCTGGGCATGGCAGGGGGCTGGAGGGCGCCAGGCCCCGCCCACTTCCGCTTTGGGGGCCAGCAGCAGTTGACAGGGCAACTCTGGCCATGGCAGGGGGCTCAAGGGGGCCTGGACCCGCCCACTTCCGCTTTGGGGGCCAGCAAAAGTTGCCAGGGCAACCCTGGGCATGGCAGGGGGCTCAAGGGGTCCTGGACCCGCCCACTCTCTCTTTGGGAGCCAGCCACAGTTGGCAGGGCAACCCTGGGCATGGCAGGGGGCTTTAAGGGGGGCTGGACCCGCCCACTTCCGCTTTGGGGGCCAGCAACAGTTGCCAGGGCAACCCTGGGCATGGCAGGGGGCTTTAAGGGGGCCTGAACCCGCCCACTTCCGCTTTGGGGGCCAGCAAAAGTTGCCAGGGCAAGCCTGGGCATGGCAGGGGGCTGGAGGGCGCCAGGACACGCCCACTTCCGCTTTGGGGGCCAGCAACAGTTGCCAGGGCAACCCTGGGCATGGCAGGGGGCTTTAAGGGGGCCTGAACCCGCCCACTTCCGCTTTGGGGGCCAGCAAAAGTTGCCAGGGCAAGCCTGGGCATGGCAGGGGGCTGGAGGGCGCCAGGACCCGCCCACTTCCGCTTTGGGGGCCAGCAACAGTTGCCAGGGAAACCCTGGGCATGGCAGGGGGCTTAGGGGGGCCTGGACCCGCCCACTTCCGCTTTGGGGGCCAGCAACAGTTGCCAGGGCAACCCTGGGCATGGCAGGGGGCTTAGGGGGGCCTGGACCCGCCCACTTCCGCTTTGGGGGCCAGCAACAGTTGTCAGGGCAAGCCAGGGCATGGCAGGGGGCTGGATGGCGCCAGGCCCCGCCCACTTCCGCTTTGGGGGCCAGCAGCAGTTGCTAGGGCAACCCTGGGCATGGCAGGGGGCTTAGGGGGGCCTGGACCCGCCCACTTCCGCTTTGGGGGCCAGCAACAGTTGCCATGGCAACCCTGGGCATGACAGGGGGCTCAAGGGGGCCTGGACCCGCCCACTTCCGCTTTGGGGGCCAGCAAAAGTTGCCAGGGCAACCCTGGGCATGGCAGGGGGCTCAAGGGGTCCTGGACCCGCCCACTTCCTCTTTGGGAGCCAGCCACAGTTGGCAGGGCAACCCTGGGCATGGCAGGGGGCTTTAAGGGGGGCTGGACCCGCCCACTTCCGCTTTGGGGGCCAGCAACAGTTGCCAGGGCAACCCTGGGCATGGCAGGGGGCTTTAAGGGGGCCTGAACCCGCCCACTTCCGCTTTGGGGGCCAGCAAAAGTTGCCAGGGCAAGCCTGGGCATGGCAGGGGGCTGGAGGGCGCCAGGACACGCCCACTTCCGCTTTGGGGGCCAGCAACAGTTGCCAGGGCAACCCTGGGCATGGCAGGGGGCTTTAAGGGGGCCTGAACCCGCCCACTTCCGCTTTGGGGGCCAGCAAAAGTTGCCAGGGCAAGCCTGGGCATGGCAGGGGGCTGGAGGGCGCCAGGACCCGCCCACTTCCGCTTTGGGGGCCAGCAACAGTTGCCAGGGAAACCCTGGGCATGGCAGGGGGCTTAGGGGGGCCTGGACCCGCCCACTTCCGCTTTGGGGGCCAGCAACAGTTGCCAGGGCAACCCTGGGCATGGCAGGGGGCTTAGGGGGGCCTGGACCCGCCCACTTCCGCTTTGGGGGCCAGCAACAGTTGCCAGGGCAAGCCAGGGCATGGCAGGGGGCTGGATGGCGCCAGGCCCCGCCCACTTCCGCTTTGGGGGCCAGCAGCAGTTGCTAGGGCAACCCTGGGCATGGCAGGGGGCTTAGGGGGGCCTGGACCCGCCCACTTCCGCTTTGGGGGCCAGCAACAGTTGCCATGGCAACCCTGGGCATGACAGGGGGCTCAAGGGGGCCTGGACCCGCCCACTTCCGCTTTGGGGGCCAGCAACAGTTGCCAGGGCAAGCCTGGGCATGGCAGGGGGCTGGAGGGCGCCAGGCCCCGCCCACTTCCGCTTTGGGGGCCAGCAGCAGTTGACAGGGCAACTCTGGCCATGGCAGGGGGCTCAAGGGGTCCTGGACCCGCCCACTTCCTCTTTGGGAGCCAGCAACAGTTGGCAGGGCAACCCTGGGCATGGCAGGGGGCTTTAAGGGGGGCTGGACCCGCCCACTTCCGCTTTGGGGGCCAGCAACAGTTGCCAGGGCAACCATGGGCATGGCAGGGGGCTTAAGGGGGCCTGGACCCGCCCACTTCCGCTTTGGGGGCCAGCAACAGTTGACAGGGCAACCCTGGGCATGGCAGGGGGCTCAAGGGGTCCTGGACCCGCCCACTTCCTCTTTGGGAGCCAGCAACAGTTGGCAGGGCAACCCTGGGCATGGCAGGGGCTTTAAGGGGGCCTGAACCTGCCCACTTCCGCTTTGGGGGCCAGCAAAAGTTGCCAGGGCAAGCCTGGGCATGGCAGGGGGCTTTAATGGGTCCTGGACCCGCCCACTTCCTCTTTGGGAGCCAGCAACAGTTGCCAGGGCAACCCTGGGCATGGCAGGGGGATTTAATGGGGCCTGGACCCGCCCACTTCCGCTTTGGGGGCCAGCAACAGTTGCCAGGGCACCCTGGCATGGCAGGGGGCTGGAGGGCGCCAGGCCCCGCCCACTTCCGCTTTGGGGGCCAGCAGCAGTTGACAGGGCAACTCTGGCCATGGCAGGGGGCTCAAGGGGTCCTGGACCCGCCCACTTCCTCTTTGGGAGCCAGCAACAGTTGGCAGGGCAACCCTGGGCATGGCAGGGGGCTTTAAGGGGGGCTGGACCCGCCCACTTCCGCTTTGGGGGCCAGCAACAGTTGCCAGGGCAACCATGGGCATGGCAGGGGGCTTAAGGGGGCCTGGACCCGCCCACTTCCGCTTTGGGGGCCAGCAACAGTTGACAGGGCAACCCTGGGCATGGCAGGGGGCTCAAGGGGTCCTGGACCCGCCCACTTCCTCTTTGGGAGCCAGCAACAGTTGCCAGGGCAACCCTGGGCATGGCAGGGGGCTTTAATGGGGCCTGGACCCGCCCACTTCCGCTTTGGGGGCCAGCAACAGTTGCCAGGGCAACCCTGGGCATGGCAGGGGGCTTAAGGGCGCCAGGCCCCACCCACTTCCGCTTTGGGGGCCAGCAACAGTTGCCAGGGCAACCCTGGGCATGGCAGGGGGCTTTAAGGGGGCCTGAACCTGCCCACTTCCGCTTTGGGGGCCAGCAAAAGTTGCCAGGGCAAGCCTGGGCATGGCAGGGGGCTTTAATGGGTCCTGGACCCGCCCACTTCCTCTTTGGGAGCCAGCAACAGTTGCCAGGGCAACCCTGGGCATGGCAGGGGGCTTTAATGGGGCCTGGACCCGCCCACTTCCGCTTTGGGGGCCAGCAACAGTTGCCAGGGCAACCCTGGGCATGGCAGGGGGCTTAAGGGGGCCTGGACCCGCCCACTTCCGCTTTGGGGGCCAGCAACAGTTGCCAGGGCAACCCTGGGCATGGCAGGGGGCTCAAGGGGTCCTGGACCCGCCCACTTCCGCTTTGGGGGCCAGCAACAGTTGACAGGGCAACCCTGGGCATGGCAGGGGGCTTTAAGGGGGCCTGGACCCGCCCACTTCCGCTTTGGGGGCCAGCAACAGTTGCCAGGGAAAGCCTGGGCATGGCAAGGGGTTAGGGGGTCCTGGACCCGCCCACTTCCGCTTTGGGGGCCAGCAACAGTTGCCAGGGCAACCCTGGGCATGGCAGGGGGCTTTAAGGGGGGCTGGACCCGCCCACTTCCGCTTTGGGGGCCAGCAACAGTTGCCAGGGCAACCCTGGGCATGGCAGGGGGCTTAAGGGGGCCTGGACCCGCCCACTTCCGCTTTGGGGGCCAGCAACAGTTGACAGGGCAACCCTGGGCATGGCAGGGGGCTCAAGGGGTCCTGGACCCGCCCACTTCCTCTTTGGGAGCCAGCAACAGTTGCCAGGGCAACCCTGGGCATGGCAGGGGGCTTTAATGGGGCCTGGACCCGCCCACTTCCGCTTTGGGGGCCAGCAGCAGTTGACAGGGCAACTCTGGGCATGGCAGGGGGCTCAAGGGGGCCTGGACCCGCCCACTTCCGCTTTGGGGGCCAGCAACAGTTGCCAGGGCAACCCTGGGCATGACAGGGGGCTCAAGGGGTCCTGGACCCGCCCAATTCCTCTTTGGGAGCCAGCAACAGTTGCCAGGGCAACCCTGGGCATGGCAGGGGGCTTTAAGGGGGCCTGGACCCGCCCACTTCCGCTTTGGGGGCCAGCAACAGTTGCCAGGGCAACCCTGGGCATGGCAGGGGGCTTAGGGGGGCCTGGACCCGCCCACTTCCGCTTTGGGGGCCAGCAACAGTTGCCATGGCAACCATGGGCATGGCAGGGGGCTTAAGGGGGCCTGGACCCGCCCACTTCCGCTTTGGGGGCCAGCAACAGTTGCCAGGGCAACCCTGGGCATGGCAGGGGGCTTTAAGGGGGCCTGAACCCGCCCACTTCCGCTTTGGGGGCCAGCAAAAGTTGCCAGGGCAAGCCTGGGCATGGCAGGGGGCTGGAGGGCGCCAGGACACGCCCACTTCCCGCTTTGGGGGCCAGCAACAGTTGCCAGGGCAACCCTGGGCATGGCAGGGGGCTTAGGGGGGCCTGGACCCGCCCACTTCCGCTTTGGGGGCCAGCAACAGTTGCCATGGCAACCATGGGCATGGCAGGGGGCTTAAGGGGGCCTGGACCCGCCCACTTCCGCTTTGGGGGCCAGCAACAGTTGCCAGGGCAACCCTGGGCATGGCAGGGGGCTTTAAGGGGGCCTGAACCCGCCCACTTCCGCTTTGGGGGCCAGCAACAGTTGCCAGGGCAACCCTGGGCATGGCAGGGGGCTTTAAGGGGGCCTGAACCCGCCCACTTCCGCTTTGGGGGCCAGCAAAAGTTGCCAGGGCAAGCCTGGGCATGGCAGGGGGCTGGAGGGCGCCAGGACCCGCCCACTTCCGCTTTGGGGGCCAGCAACAGTTGCCAGGGCAACCCTGGGCATGGCAGGGGGCTTAGGGGGGCCTGAACCCGCCCACTTCCGCTTTGGGGGCCAGCAAAAGTTGCCAGGGCAAGCCTGGGCATGGCAGGGGGCTGGAGGGCGCCAGGCCCCGCCCACTTCCGCTTTCGGGGCCAGCAACAGTTGCCAGGGCAACCCTGGGCATGGCAGGGGGCTTAGGGGGGCCTGGACCCGCCCACTTCTGCTTTGGGGGCCAGCAACAGTTGCCATGGCAACCCTGGGCATGACAGGGGGCTCAAGGGGGCCTGGACCCGCCCACTTCCGCTTTGGGGGCCAGCAACAGTTGCCAGGGCAACCCTGGGCATGGCAGGGGGCTTTAAGGGGGCCTGGACCCGCCCACTTCCGCTTTGGGGGCCAGCAACAGTTGCCAGGGCAACCCTGGGCATGGCAGGGGGCTTAGGGGGGCCTGGACCCGCCCACTTCCGCTTTGGGGGCCAGCAACAGTTGCCATGGCAACCATGGGCATGGCAGGGGGCTTAAGGGGGCCTGGACCCGCCCACTTCCGCTTTGGGGGCCAGCAACAGTTGCCAGGGCAACCCTGGGCATGGCAGGGGGCTTTAAGGGGGCCTGAACCCGCCCACTTCCGCTTTGGGGGCCAGCAAAAGTTGCCAGGGCAAGCCTGGGCATGGCAGGGGGCTGGAGGGCGCCAGGACACGCCCACTTCCGCTTTGGGGGCCAGCAACAGTTGCCAGGGCAACCCTGGGCATGGCAGGGGGCTTAGGGGGGCCTGGACCCGCCCACTTCCGCTTTGGGGGCCAGCAACAGTTGCCATGGCAACCATGGGCATGGCAGGGGGCTTAAGGGGGCCTGGACCCGCCCACTTCCGCTTTGGGGGCCAGCAACAGTTGCCAGGGCAACCCTGGGCATGGCAGGGGGCTTTAAGGGGGCCTGAACCCGCCCACTCCGCTTTGGGGGCCAGCAACAGTTGCCAGGGCAACCCTGGGCATGGCAGGGGGCTTTAAGGGGGCCTGAACCCGCCCACTTCCGCTTTGGGGGCCAGCAAAAGTTGCCAGGGCAAGCCTGGGCATGGCAGGGGGCTGGAGGGCGCCAGGACCCGCCCACTTCCGCTTTGGGGGCCAGCAACAGTTGCCAGGGCAACCCTGGGCATGGCAGGGGGCTTAGGGGGGCCTGAACCCGCCCACTTCCGCTTTGGGGGCCAGCAAAAGTTGCCAGGGCAAGCCTGGGCATGGCAGGGGGCTGGAGGGCGCCAGGCCCCGCCCACTTCCGCTTTCGGGGCCAGCAACAGTTGCCAGGGCAACCCTGGGCATGGCAGGGGGCTTAGGGGGGCCTGGACCCGCCCACTTCCTGCTTTGGGGGCCAGCAACAGTTGCCATGGCAACCCTGGGCATGACAGGGGGCTCAAGGGGGCCTGGACCCGCCCACTTCCGCTTTGGGGGCCAGCAACAGTTGCCAGGGCAACCCTGGGCATGGCAGGGGGCTTAGGGGGGCCTGGACCCGCCCACTTCCGCTTTGGGGGCCAGCAACAGTTGCCAGGGCAAGCCTGGGCATGGCAGGGGGCTGGAGGGCGCCAGGCCCCGCCCACTTCCGCTTTGGGGGCCAGCAACAGTTGCCAGGGCAACCCTGGGCATGGCAGGGGGCTTAGGGGGGCCTGGACCCGCCCACTTCCGCTTTGGGGGCCAGCAACAGTTGCCATGGCAACCCTGGGCATGACAGGGGGCTCAAGGGGGCCTGGACCCGCCCACTTCCGCTTTGGGGGCCAGCAACAGTTGCCAGGGCAAGCCTGGGCATGGCAGGGGGCTGGAGGGCGCCAGGCCCCGCCCACGTCCGCTTTGGGGGCCAGCAGCAGTTGACAGGGCATCTCTGGGCAAGGCAGGGGGCTCAAGGGGTCCTGGACCCGCCCACTTCCGCTTTGGGGGCCAGCAACAGTTGCAAGGGCAAGCCTGGCCATGGCAGGGGTCTGGAGGGCGCCAGGCCCCGCCCACTTCCGCTTTGGGGGCCAGCAACAGTTGCCAGGGCAACCCTGGGCATGGCAGGGGGCTTAGGGGGGCCTGGACGCACCCAATTCCGCTTTGGGGGCCAGCAACAGTTGCCATTGCAACCCTGGGCATGACAGGGGGCTCAAGGGGGCCTGGACCCGCCCACTTCTGCTTTGGGGGGTCAGCAACAGTTGCCAGGGCAACCCTGGGCATGGCAGGGGGCTTTAAGGGGGCCTGGACCCGCCCACTTCCGCTTTGGGGGCCAGCAACAGTTGCCAGGGCAACCCTGGGCATGGCAGGGGGCTTTAAGGTGGCCTGGACCCGCCCACTTCCGCTTTGGGGGCCAGCAACAGTTGCCATGGCAACCCTGGGCATGGCAGGGGGCTTAAGGGGGCCTGGACCCGCCCACTTCCGCTTTGGGGGCCAGCAACAGTTACCAGGGCAACCCTGGGCATGACAGGGGGCTCAAGGGGGCCTGGACCCGCCCACTTCCGCTTTGGGGGCCAGCAGCAGTTGCCAGGGCAACCCTGGGCATGGCAGGGGGCTTTAAGGGGGCCTGGACCCGCCCACTTCCGCTTTGGGGGCCAGCAACAGTTGCCATGGCAACCCTGGGCATGGCAGGGGGCTTAATGGGGCCTGGACCCGCCCACTTCCGCTTTGGGGGCCAGCAACAGTTGCCAGGGCAACCCTGGGCATGGCAGGGGGCTCTAAGGGGGCCTGAACCCGCCCACTTCCGCTTTGGGGGCCACCAAAAGTTGCCAGGGCAAGCCTGGGCATGGCAGGGGGCTGGAGGGCGCCAGGACCCGCCCACTTCCGCTTTGGGGGCCAGCAACAGTTGCCAGGGCAACCATGGGCATGGCAGGGGGCTTAGGGGGGCCTGGACCCGCCCACTTCCGCTTTGGGGGCCAGCAGCAGTTGCCAGGGCAACCCTGGGCATGGCAGGGGGCTTTAAGGGGGCCTGGACCCGCCCACTTCCGCTTTGGGGGCCAGCAACAGTTGCCATGGCAACCCTGGGCATGGCAGGGGGCTTAATGGGGCCTGGACCCGCCCACTTCCGCTTTGGGGGCCAGCAACAGTTGCCAGGGCAACCCTGGGCATGGCAGGGGGCTCTAAGGGGGCCTGAACCCGCCCACTTCCGCTTTGGGGGCCACCAAAAGTTGCCAGGGCAAGCCTGGGCATGGCAGGGGGCTGGAGGGCGCCAGGACCCGCCCACTTCCGCTTTGGGGGCCAGCAACAGTTGCCAGGGCAACCATGGGCATGGCAGGGGGCTTAGGGGGGCCTGGACCCGCCCACTTCCGCTTTGGGGGCCAGCAACTGTTGCCATGGCAACCCTGGGCATGGCAGGGGGCTTAAGGGGGCCTGGACCCGCCCACTTCCGCTTTGGGGGCCAGCAACAGTTGCCAGGGCAACCCTGGGCATGGCAGGGGGCTTTGGGGGGCCTGGACCCGCCCACTTCCGCTTTGGGGGCCAGCAACAGTTGCCATGGCAACCATGGACATGGCAGGGGGCTTAAGGGGGCCTGGACCCGCCCACTTCCGCTTTGGGGTCCAGCAACAGTTGCCAGGGCAACCCTGGGCAGGGCAGGGGGCTTTAAGGGGGCATGGACCCGCCCACTTCCGCTTTGGGGGGCCAGCAACAGTTGCCATAGCAACCATGGGCATGGCAGGGGGCTTAAGGGGGCCTGGACCCGCCCACTTCCGCTTTGGGGGCCAGCAACAGTTGCCAGGGCAACCCTGGGCATGGCAGGGGGCTTAAGGGGGCCTGGACCCGGCCACTTCCGCTTTGGGGGCCAGCAACAGTTGCCAGGGCAACCCTGGGCATGGCAGGGGGATGAAGGGGGCCTGGACCCGCCCACTTCCGCTTTGGGGGCCAGCAACAGTTGCCAGGTCAACCCTGGGCATGGCAGGGGGCTCAAGGGGGCCTGGACCCGCCCACTTCCGCTTTGGGGGCCAGCAGCAGTTGACAGGGCAACTCTGGGCATGGCAGGGGGCTCAAGGGGGCCTGGACCCGCCCACTTCCGCTTTGGGGGCCAGCAACAGTTGCCAGGGCAACCCTGGGCATGGCAGGGGGCTTAGGGGGGCCTGGACCCGCCCACTTCCGCTTTGGGGGCCAGCAGCAGTTGAAAGGGCAACTCTGGCCATGGCAGGTGGCTCAAGGGGGCCTGGACCCGCCCACTTCCGCTTTGGTGGCCAGCAACAGTTGCCATGGCAACCCTGGGCATGGCAGGGGGCTTAAGGGGGCCTGGACCCGCCCACTTCCGCTTTGGGGGCCAGCAACAGTTGCCAGGGCAACCCTGGGCATGGCAGGGTGATTAAGGGGGCCTGGACCCGCCCACTTCCGCTTTGGGGGCCAGCAACAGTTGCCAGTGCAACCCTGGGCATGGCAGGGGGCTTAGGGGGGGCCTGGACCCGCCCACTTCCGCTTTGGGGGCCAGCAACAGTTGCCATGGCAACCATGGGCATGGCAGGGGCTTAAGGGGGCCTGGACCCGCCCACTTTCGCTTTGGGGGCCAGCAACAGTTGCCAGTGCAACTCTGGGCATGGCAGGGGGCTTAAGGGGGCCTGGACCCGCCCACTTCACCTTTGGGGGCCAGCAACAGTTGCCAGGGCAACCCTGGGCATGGCAGGGGGATGAAGGGGGCCTGGACCCGCCCACTTCCGCTTTGGGGGCCAGCAACAGTTGCCAGTGCAACCCTGGGCATGGCAGGGGGCTTAGGGGGGCCTGAACCCGCCCACTTCCGCTTTGGGGGCCAGCAAAAGTTGCCAGGGCAAACCTGGGCATGGCAGGGGGCTGGAGGGCGCCAGGACCCGCCCACTTCCGCTTTGGGGGCCAGCAACAGTTGCCAGGGCAACCCTGGGCATGGCAGGGGGCTTAGGGGTGCCTGGACCCGCCCACTTCCGCTTTGGGGGCCAGCAACAGTTGCCATGGCAACCATGGGCATGGCAGGGGGCTTAAGGGGGCCTGGACCCGCCCACTTCCGCTTTGGGGGCCAGCAACAGTTGCCAGGGCAACCCTGGGAATGGCAGGGGGCTTAGGGGGGGCCTGGACCCGCCAACTTCCGCTTTGGGGGCCAGCAACAGTTGCCATGGCAACCCTGGGCATGACAGGGGGCTCAAGGGGGCCTGGACCCGCCCACTTCCGCTTTGGGGGCCAGCAACAGTTGCCAGGGCAAGCCTGGGCATGGCAGGGGGCTGGAGGGCGCCAGGCCCCGCCCACGTCCGCTTTGGGGGCCAGCAGCAGTTGACAGGGCATCTCTGGGCACGGCAGGGGGCTCAAGGGGGCCTGGACCCGCCCACTTCCGCTTTGGGGGCCAGCAACAGTTGCCAGGGCAACCCTGGGCAAGGCAGGGGGCTCAAGGGGTCCTGGACCCGCCCACTTCCGCTTTGGGGGCCAGCAACAGTTGCAAGGGCAAGCCTGGCCATGGCAGGGGTCTGGAGGGCGCCAGGCCTCGCCCACTTCCGCTTTGGGGGCCAGCAACAGTTGCCAGGGCAACCCTGGGCATGGCAGGGGGCTTAGGGGGGCCTGAACCCGCCCACTTCCGCTTTGGGGGCCAGCAACAGTTGCCAGGGCAACCCTGGGCATGGCAGGGGGCTTAGGGGGGCCTGGACCCGCCCACTTCCGCTTTGGGGGCCAGCAACAGTTGCCATTGCAACCCTGGGCATGACAGGGGGCTCAAGGGGGCCTGGACCCGCCCACTTCCGCTTTGGGGGCCAGCAACAGTTGCCAGGGCAACCCTGGGCATGGCAGGGGGCTTAGGGGAGCCTGGACCCGCCCACTTCCGCTTTGGGGGCCAGCAACAGTTGCCAGGGCAAGCCTGGGCATGGCAGGGGGCTGGAGGGCGCCAGGCCCCGCCCACTTCCGCTTTGGGGGCCAGCAACAGTTGCCAGGGCAACCCTGGGCATGGCAGGGGGCTTAGGGGGGCCTGGACCCGCCCACTTCTGCTTTGGGGGCCAGCAACAGTTGCCATGGCAACCCTGGGCATGACAGGGGGCTCAAGGGGGCCTGGACCCGCCCACTTCCGCTTTGGGGGCCAGCAACAGTTGCCAGGGCAACCCTGGGCATGGCAGGGGGCTTAGGGGGGCCTGGACCCGCCCACTTCCGCTTTGGGGGCCAGCAACAGTTGCCATGGCAACCATGGGCATGGCAGGGGGCTCAAGGGGGCCTGGACCCGCCCACTTCCGCTTTGGGGGCCAGCAACAATTGCCAGGGCAACCCTGGGCATGGCAGGGGGCTTAGGGGGGCCTGGACCCGCCCACTTACGCTTTGGGGGCCAGCAACAGTTGCCATGGCAACCCTGGGCATGGCAGGGGGCTTAAGGGGGCCTGGACCCGCCCACTTCCGCTTTGGGGGCCAGCAACAGTTGCCAGGGCTACCCTGGGCATGGCAGGGGCTTAGGGGGGACTGGACCCGCCCACTTCCGCTTTGGGGGCCAGAAACTGTTGCCATGGCAACCCTGGGCATGGCAGGGTGCTTAAGGGGGCCTGGACCCGCCCACTTCCGCTTTGGGGGCCAGCAACAGTTACCAGGGCAACCCTGGGCATGGCAGGGGGCTTAGGGGGGCCTGGACCCGCCCACTTCCGCTTTGGGGGCCAGCAACAGTTGCCAGGGCAACCATGGGCATGGCAGGGGGCTTAGGGGGGCCTGGACCCGCCCACTTCCGCTTTGGGGGCCAGCAACTGTTGCCATGGCAACCCTGGGCATGGCAGGGGGCTTAAGGGGGCCTGGACCCGCCCACTTCCGCTTTGGGGGCCAGCAACAGTTGCCAGGGCAACCCTGGGCATGGCAGGGGGCTTTGGGGGGCCTGGACCCGCCCACTTCCGCTTTGGGGGCCAGCAACAGTTGCCATGGCAAACATGGGCATGGCAGGGGGCTTAAGGGGGCCTGGACCCGCCCACTTCCGCTTTGGGGTCCAGCAACAGTTGCCAGGGCAACCCTGGGCATGACAGGGGGCTCAAGGGGGCCTGGACCCGCCCACTTCCGCTTTGGGGGTCAGCAACAGTTGCCAGGGCAACCCTGGGCATGGCAGGGGGCTTTAATGGGGCCTGGACCCGCCCACTTCCGCTTTGGGGGCCAGCAGCAGTTGCCAGGGCAACCCTGGGCATGGCAGGGGGCTTTAAGGGGGCCTGGACCCGCCCACTTCCGCTTTGGGGGCCAGCAACAGTTGCCATGGCAACCCTGGGCATGGCAGGGGGCTTAATGGGGCCTGGACCCGCCCACTTCCGCTTTGGGGGCCAGCAACAGTTGCCAGGGCAACCCTGGGCATGGCAGGGGGCTCTAAGGGGGCCTGAACCCGCCCACTTCCGCTTTGGGGGCCACCAAAAGTTGCCAGGGCAAGCCTGGGCATGGCAGGGGGCTGGAGGGCGCCAGGACCCGCCCACTTCCGCTTTGGGGGCCAGCAACAGTTGCCAGGGCAACCATGGGCATGGCAGGGGGCTTAGGGGGGCCTGGACCCGCCCACTTCCGCTTTGGGGGCCAGCAACTGTTGCCATGGCAACCCTGGGCATGGCAGGGGGCTTAAGGGGGCCTGGACCCGCCCACTTCCGCTTTGGGGGCCAGCAACAGTTGCCAGGGCAACCCTGGGCATGGCAGGGGGCTTTGGGGGGCCTGGACCCGCCCACTTCCGCTTTGGGGGCCAGCAACAGTTGCCATGGCAACCATGGGCATGTCAGGGGGCTTAAGGGGGCCTGGACCCGCCCACTTCCGCTTTGGGGTCCAGCAACAGTTGCCAGGGCAACCCTGGGCAGGGCAGGGGGCTTTAAGGGGGCATGGACCCGCCCACTTCCGCTTTGGGGGGCCAGCAACAGTTGCCATAGCAACCATGGGCATGGCAGGGGGCTTAAGGGGGCCTGGACCCGCCCACTTCCGCTTTGGGGGCCAGCAACAGTTGCCAGGGCAACCCTGGGCATGGCAGGGGGCTTAAGGGGGCCTGGACCCGGCCACTTCCGCTTTGGGGGCCAGCAACAGTTGCCAGGGCAACCCTGGGCATGGCAGGGGGATGAAGGGGGCCTGGACCCGCCCACTTCCGCTTTGGGGGCCAGCAACAGTTGCCAGGTCAACCCTGGGCATGGCAGGGGGCTCAAGGGGGCCTGGACCCGCCCACTTCCGCTTTGGGGGCCAGCAGCAGTTGACAGGGCAACTCTGGGCATGGCAGGGGGCTCAAGGGGGCCTGGACCCGCCCACTTCCGCTTTGGGGGCCAGCAACAGTTGCCAGGGCAACCCTGGGCATGGCAGGGGGCTTAGGGGGGCCTGGACCCGCCCACTTCCGCTTTGGGGGCCAGCAGCAGTTGAAAGGGCAACTCTGGGCATGGCAGGTGGCTCAAGGGGGCCTGGACCCGCCCACTTCCGCTTTGGGGGCCAGCAACAGTTGCCAGGGCAAGCCTGGGCATGGCAGGGGTCTGGAGGGCGCCAGGCCCCGCCCACTTCCGCTTTGGGGGCCAGCAACAGTTGCCAGGGCAACCCTGGGCATGGCAGGGGGCTTTAAGGTTGCCTGGACCCGCCCACTTCCGCTTTGGGGGCCAGCAGCAGTTGCCATGGCAACCCTGGGCATGACAGGGGGCTCAAGGGGGCCTGGACCCGCCCACTTCCGCTTTGGTGGCCAGCAACAGTTGCCATGGCAACCCTGGGCATGGCAGGGGGATGAAGGGGGCCTGGACCCGCCCACTTCCGCTTTGGGGGCCAGCAACAGTTGCCAGGTCAACCCTGGGCATGGCAGGGGGCTCAAGGGGGCCTGGACCCGCCCACTTCCGCTTTGGGGGCCAGCAGCAGTTGACAGTGCAACTCTGGGCATGGCAGGGGGCTTAAGGGGGCCTGGACCCGCCCACTTCACCTTTGGGGGCCAGCAACAGTTGCCAGGGCAACCCTGGGCATGGCAGGGGGATGAAGGGGGCCTGGACCCGCCCACTTCCGCTTTGGGGGCCAGCAACAGTTGCCAGTGCAACCCTGGGCATGGCAGGGGGCTTAGGGGGGCCTGAACCCGCCCACTTCCGCTTTGGGGGCCAGCAAAAGTTGCCAGGGCAAACCTGGGCATGGCAGGGGGCTGGAGGGCGCCAGGACCCGCCCACTTCCGCTTTGGGGGCCAGCAACAGTTGCCAGGGCAACCCTGGGCATGGCAGGGGGCTTAGGGGTGCCTGGACCCGCCCACTTCCGCTTTGGGGGCCAGCAACAGTTGCCATGGCAACCATGGGCATGGCAGGGGGCTTAAGGGGGCCTGGACCCGCCCACTTCCGCTTTGGGGGCCAGCAACAGTTGCCAGGGCAACCCTGGGCATGGCAGGGGGCTTTAAGGGGGCCTGAACCCGCCCACTTCCGCTTTGGGGGCCAGCAAAAGTTGCCAGGGCAAGCCTGGGCATGGCAGGGGGCTGGAGGGTGCCAGGACCCACCCACTTCCGCTTTGGGGGCCAGCAACAGTTGCCAGGGCAACCCTGGGCATGGCAGGGGGCTTAGGGGGGCCTGGACCCGCCCACTTCTGCTTTGGGGGCCAGCAACAGTTGCCAGGGCAACCCTGGGAATGGCAGGGGGCTTAGGGGGGGCCTGGACCCGCCCACTTCCGCTTTGGGGGCCAGCAACAGTTACCAGGGCAACCCTGGGCATGGCAGGGGGCTTAGGGGGGCCTGGACCCGCCCACTTCCGCTTTGGGGGCCAGCAACAGTTGCCATGGCAACCATGGGCATGGCAGGGGGCTTAAGGGGGCCTGGACCCGCCCACTTCCGCTTTGGGGTCCAGCAACAGTTGCCAGGGCAACCCTGGGCATGACAGGGGGCTCAAGGGGGCCTGGACCCGCCCACTTCCGCTTTGGGGGTCAGCAACAGTTGCCAGGGCAACCCTGGGCATGGCAGGGGGCTTTAATGGGGCCTGGACCCGCCCACTTCCGCTTTGGGGGCCAGCAGCAGTTGCCAGGGCAACCCTGGGCATAGCAGGGGGCTTTAAGGGGGCCTGGACCCGCCCACTTCCGCTTTGGGGGCCAGCAACAGTTGCCATGGCAACCCTGGGCATGGCAGGGGGCTTAATGGGGCCTGGACCCGCCCACTTCCGCTTTGGGGGCCAGCAACAGTTGCCAGGGCAACCCTGGGCATGGCAGGGGGCTCTAAGGGGGCCTGAACCCGCCCACTTCCGCTTTGGGGGCCACCAAAAGTTGCCAGGGCAAGCCTGGGCATGGCAGGGGGCTGGAGGGCGCCAGGACCCGCCCACTTCCGCTTTGGGGGCCAGCAACAGTTGCCAGGGCAACCATGGGCATGGCAGGGGGCTTAGGGGGGCCTGGACCCGCCCACTTCCGCTTTGGGGGCCAGCAACTGTTGCCATGGCAACCCTGGGCATGGCAGGGGGCTTAAGGGGGCCTGGACCCGCCCACTTCCGCTTTGGGGGCCAGCAACAGTTGCCAGGGCAACCCTGGGCATGGCAGGGGGCTTTGGGGGGCCTGGACCCGCCCACTTCCGCTTTGGGGGCCAGCAACAGTTGCCATGGCAACCATGGGCATGTCAGGGGGCTTAAGGGGGCCTGGACCCGCCCACTTCCGCTTTGGGGTCCAGCAACAGTTGCCAGGGCAACCCTTGGCAGGGCAGGGGGCTTTAAGGGGGCATGGACCCGCCCACTTCCGCTTTGGGGGGCCAGCAACAGTTGCCATAGCAACCATGGGCATGGCAGGGGGCTTAAGGGGGCCTGGACCCGCCCACTTCCGCTTTGGGGGCCAGCAACAGTTGCCAGGGCAACCCTGGGCATGGCAGGGGGCTTAAGGGGGCCTGGACCCGGCCACTTCCGCTTTGGGGGCCAGCAACAGTTGCCAGGGCAACCCTGGGCATGGCAGGGGGATGAAGGGGGCCTGGACCCGCCCACTTCCGCTTTGGGGGCCAGCAACAGTTGCCAGGTCAACCCTGGGCATGGCAGGGGGCTCAAGGGGGCCTGGACCCGCCCACTTCCGCTTTGGGGGCCAGCAGCAGTTGACAGGGCAACTCTGGGCATGGCAGGGGGCTCAAGGGGGCCTGGACCCGCCCACTTCCGCTTTGGGGGCCAGCAACAGTTGCCAGGGCAACCCTGGGCATGGCAGGGGGCTTAGGGGGGCCTGGACCCGCCCACTTCCGCTTTGGGGGCCAGCAGCAGTTGAAAGGGCAACTCTGGGCATGGCAGGTGGCTCAAGGGGGCCTGGACCCGCCCACTTCCGCTTTGGGGGCCAGCAACAGTTGCCAGGGCAAGCCTGGGCATGGCAGGGGTCTGGAGGGCGCCAGGCCCCGCCCACTTCCGCTTTGGGGGCCAGCAACAGTTGCCAGGGCAACCCTGGGCATGGCAGGGGGCTTTAAGGTTGCCTGGACCCGCCCACTTCCGCTTTGGGGGCCAGCAGCAGTTGCCATGGCAACCCTGGGCATGACAGGGGGCTCAAGGGGGCCTGGACCCGCCCACTTCCGCTTTGGTGGCCAGCAACAGTTGCCATGGCAACCCTGGGCATGGCAGGGGGATGAAGGGGGCCTGGACCCGCCCACTTCCGCTTTGGGGGCCAGCAACAGTTGCCAGGTCAACCCTGGGCATGGCAGGGGGCTCAAGGGGGCCTGGACCCGCCCACTTCCGCTTTGGGGGCCAGCAGCAGTTGACAGTGCAACTCTGGGCATGGCAGGGGGCTTAAGGGGGCCTGGACCCGCCCACTTCACCTTTGGGGGCCAGCAACAGTTGCCAGGGCAACCCTGGGCATGGCAGGGGGATGAAGGGGGCCTGGACCCGCCCACTTCCGCTTTGGGGGCCAGCAACAGTTGCCAGTGCAACCCTGGGCATGGCAGGGGGCTTAGGGGGGCCTGAACCCGCCCACTTCCGCTTTGGGGGCCAGCAAAAGTTGCCAGGGCAAACCTGGGCATGGCAGGGGGCTGGAGGGCGCCAGGACCCGCCCACTTCCGCTTTGGGGGCCAGCAACAGTTGCCAGGGCAACCCTGGGCATGGCAGGGGGCTTAGGGGTGCCTGGACCCGCCCACTTCCGCTTTGGGGGCCAGCAACAGTTGCCATGGCAACCATGGGCATGGCAGGGGGCTTAAGGGGGCCTGGACCCGCCCACTTCCGCTTTGGGGGCCAGCAACAGTTGCCAGGGCAACCCTGGGCATGGCAGGGGGCTTTAAGGGGGCCTGAACCCGCCCACTTCCGCTTTGGGGGCCAGCAAAAGTTGCCAGGGCAAGCCTGGGCATGGCAGGGGGCTGGAGGGTGCCAGGACCCACCCACTTCGCTTTGGGGGCCAGCAACAGTTGCCAGGGCAACCCTGGGCATGGCAGGGGGCTTAGGGGGGCCTGGACCCGCCCACTTCTGCTTTGGGGGCCAGCAACAGTTGCCAGGGCAACCCTGGGAATGGCAGGGGGCTTAGGGGGGCCTGGACCCGCCCACTTCTGCTTTGGGGGCCAGCAACAGTTGCCAGGGCAACCCTGGGAATGGCAGGGGGCTTAGGGGGGGCCTGGACCCGCCCACTTCCGCTTTGGGGGCCAGCAACAGTTGCCAGGGCAAGCCTGGGCATGGCAGGGGGCTGGAGGGCGCCAGGCCCCGCCCACGTCCGCTTTGGGGGCCAGCAGCAGTTGACAGGGCATCTCTGGGCACGGCAGGGGGCTCAAGGGGGCCTGGACCCGCCCACTTCCGCTTTGGGGGCCAGCAGCAGTTGACAGTGCAACTCTGGGCATGGCAGGGGGCTTAAGGGGGCCTGGACCCGCCCACTTCACCTTTGGGGGCCAGCAACAGTTGCCAGGGCAACCCTGGGCATGGCAGGGGGATGAAGGGGGCCTGGACCCGCCCACTTCCGCTTTGGGGGCCAGCAACAGTTGCCAGTGCAACCCTGGGCATGGCAGGGGGCTTAGGGGGGCCTGAACCCGCCCACTTCCGCTTTGGGGGCCAGCAAAAGTTGCCAGGGCAAACCTGGGCATGGCAGGGGGCTGGAGGGCGCCAGGACCCGCCCACTTCCGCTTTGGGGGCCAGCAACAGTTGCCAGGGCAACCCTGGGCATGGCAGGGGGCTTAGGGGTGCCTGGACCCGCCCACTTCCGCTTTGGGGGCCAGCAACAGTTGCCATGGCAACCATGGGCATGGCAGGGGGCTTAAGGGGGCCTGGACCCGCCCACTTCCGCTTTGGGGGCCAGCAACAGTTGCCAGGGCAACCCTGGGCATGGCAGGGGGCTTTAAGGGGGCCTGAACCCGCCCACTTCCGCTTTGGGGGCCAGCAAAAGTTGCCAGGGCAAGCCTGGGCATGGCAGGGGGCTGGAGGGTGCCAGGACCCACCCACTTCCGCTTTGGGGGCCAGCAACAGTTGCCAGGGCAACCCTGGGCATGGCAGGGGGCTTAGGGGGGCCTGGACCCGCCCACTTCTGCTTTGGGGGCCAGCAACAGTTGCCAGGGCAACCCTGGGAATGGCAGGGGGCTTAGGGGGGGCCTGGACCCGCCCACTTCCGCTTTGGGGGCCAGCAACAGTTACCAGGGCAACCCTGGGCATGGCAGGGGGCTTAGGGGGGCCTGGACCCGCCCACTTCCGCTTTGGGGGCCAGCAACAGTTGCCATGGCAACCATGGGCATGGCAGGGGGCTTAAGGGGGCCTGGACCCGCCCACTTCCGCTTTGGGGTCCAGCAACAGTTGCCAGGGCAACCCTGGGCATGACAGGGGGCTCAAGGGGGCCTGGACCCGCCCACTTCCGCTTTGGGGGTCAGCAACAGTTGCCAGGGCAACCCTGGGCATGGCAGGGGGCTTTAATGGGGCCTGGACCCGCCCACTTCCGCTTTGGGGGCCAGCAGCAGTTGCCAGGGCAACCCTGGGCATGGCAGGGGGCTTTAAGGGGGCCTGGACCCGCCCACTTCCGCTTTGGGGGCCAGCAACAGTTGCCATGGCAACCCTGGGCATGGCAGGGGGCTTAATGGGGCCTGGACCCGCCCACTTCCGCTTTGGGGGCCAGCAACAGTTGCCAGGGCAACCCTGGGCATGGCAGGGGGCTCTAAGGGGCCTGAACCCGCCCACTTCCGCTTTGGGGGCCACCAAAAGTTGCCAGGGCAAGCCTGGGCATGGCAGGGGGCTGGAGGGCGCCAGGACCCGCCCACTTCCGCTTTGGGGGCCAGCAACAGTTGCCAGGGCAACCATGGGCATGGCAGGGGGCTTAGGGGGGCCTGGACCCGCCCACTTCCGCTTTGGGGGCCAGCAACTGTTGCCATGGCAACCCTGGGCATGGCAGGGGGCTTAAGGGGGCCTGGACCCGCCCACTTCCGCTTTGGGGGCCAGCAACAGTTGCCAGGGCAACCCTGGGCATGGCAGGGGGCTTTGGGGGGCCTGGACCCGCCCACTTCCGCTTTGGGGGCCAGCAACAGTTGCCATGGCAACCATGGGCATGTCAGGGGGCTTAAGGGGGCCTGGACCCGCCCACTTCCGCTTTGGGGTCCAGCAACAGTTGCCAGGGCAACCCTTGGCAGGGCAGGGGGCTTTAAGGGGGCATGGACCCGCCCACTTCCGCTTTGGGGGGCCAGCAACAGTTGCCATAGCAACCATGGGCATGGCAGGGGGCTTAAGGGGGCCTGGACCCGCCCACTTCCGCTTTGGGGGCCAGCAACAGTTGCCAGGGCAACCCTGGGCATGGCAGGGGGCTTAAGGGGGCCTGGACCCGGCCACTTCCGCTTTGGGGGCCAGCAACAGTTGCCAGGGCAACCCTGGGCATGGCAGGGGGATGAAGGGGGCCTGGACCCGCCCACTTCCGCTTTGGGGGCCAGCAACAGTTGCCAGGTCAACCCTGGGCATGGCAGGGGGCTCAAGGGGGCCTGGACCCGCCCACTTCCGCTTTGGGGGCCAGCAGCAGTTGACAGGGCAACTCTGGGCATGGCAGGGGGCTCAAGGGGGCCTGGACCCGCCCACTTCCGCTTTGGGGGCCAGCAACAGTTGCCAGGGCAACCCTGGGCATGGCAGGGGGCTTAGGGGGGCCTGGACCCGCCCACTTCCGCTTTGGGGGCCAGCAGCAGTTGAAAGGGCAACTCTGGGCATGGCAGGTGGCTCAAGGGGGCCTGGACCCGCCCACTTCCGCTTTGGGGGCCAGCAACAGTTGCCAGGGCAAGCCTGGGCATGGCAGGGGTCTGGAGGGCGCCAGGCCCCGCCCACTTACGCTTTGGGGGCCAGCAACAGTTGCCAGGGCAACCCTGGGCATGGCAGGGGGCTTTAAGGTTGCCTGGACCCGCCCACTTCCGCTTTGGGGGCCAGCAGCAGTTGCCATGGCAACCCTGGGCATGACAGGGGGCTCAAGGGGGCCTGGACCCGCCCACTTCCGCTTTGGTGGCCAGCAACAGTTGCCATGGCAACCCTGGGCATGGCAGGGGGATGAAGGGGGCCTGGACCCGCCCACTTCCGCTTTGGGGGCCAGCAACAGTTGCCAGGTCAACCCTGGGCATGGCAGGGGGCTCAAGGGGGCCTGGACCCGCCCACTTCCGCTTTGGGGGCCAGCAGCAGTTGACAGTGCAACTCTGGGCATGGCAGGGGGCTTAAGGGGGCCTGGACCCGCCCACTTCACCTTTGGGGGCCAGCAACAGTTGCCAGGGCAACCCTGGGCATGGCAGGGGGATGAAGGGGGCCTGGACCCGCCCACTTCCGCTTTGGGGGCCAGCAACAGTTGCCAGTGCAACCCTGGGCATGGCAGGGGGCTTAGGGGGGCCTGAACCCGCCCACTTCCGCTTTGGGGGCCAGCAAAAGTTGCCAGGGCAAACCTGGGCATGGCAGGGGGCTGGAGGGCGCCAGGACCCGCCCACTTCCGCTTTGGGGGCCAGCAACAGTTGCCAGGGCAACCCTGGGCATGGCAGGGGGCTTAGGGGTGCCTGGACCCGCCCACTTCCGCTTTGGGGGCCAGCAACAGTTGCCATGGCAACCATGGGCATGGCAGGGGGCTTAAGGGGGCCTGGACCCGCCCACTTCCGCTTTGGGGGCCAGCAACAGTTGCCAGGGCAACCCTGGGCATGGCAGGGGGCTTTAAGGGGGCCTGAACCCGCCCACTTCCGCTTTGGGGGCCAGCAAAAGTTGCCAGGGCAAGCCTGGGCATGGCAGGGGGCTGGAGGGTGCCAGGACCCACCCACTTCCGCTTTGGGGGCCAGCAACAGTTGCCAGGGCAACCCTGGGCATGGCAGGGGGCTTAGGGGGGCCTGGACCCGCCCACTTCTGCTTTGGGGGCCAGCAACAGTTGCCAGGGCAACCCTGGGAATGGCAGGGGGCTTAGGGGGGGCCTGGACCCGCCAACTTCCGCTTTGGGGGCCAGCAACAGTTGCCATGGCAACCCTGGGCATGACAGGGGGCTCAAGGGGGCCTGGACCCGCCCACTTCCGCTTTGGGGGCCAGCAACAGTTGCCAGGGCAAGCCTGGGCATGGCAGGGGGCTGGAGGGCGCCAGGCCCCGCCCACGTCCGCTTTGGGGGCCAGCAGCAGTTGACAGGGCATCTCTGGGCACGGCAGGGGGCTCAAGGGGGCCTGGACCCGCCCACTTCCGCTTTGGGGGCCAGCAACAGTTGCCAGGGCAACCCTGGGCAAGGCAGGGGGCTCAAGGGGTCCTGGACCCGCCCACTTCCGCTTTGGGGGCCAGCAACAGTTGCAAGGGCAAGCCTGGCCATGGCAGGGGTCTGGAGGGCGCCAGGCCTCGCCCACTTCCGCTTTGGGGGCCAGCAACAGTTGCCAGGGCAACCCTGGGCATGGCAGGGGGCTTAGGGGGCCTGAACCCGCCCACTTCCGCTTTGGGGGCCAGCAACAGTTGCCAGGGCAACCCTGGGCATGGCAGGGGGCTTAGGGGGGCCTGGACCCGCCCACTTCCGCTTTGGGGGCCAGCAACAGTTGCCATTGCAACCCTGGGCATGACAGGGGGCTCAAGGGGGCCTGGACCCGCCCACTTCCGCTTTGGGGGCCAGCAACAGTTGCCAGGGCAACCCTGGGCATGGCAGGGGGCTTAGGGGGGCCTGGACCCGCCAACTTCCGCTTTGGGGGCCAGCAACAGTTGCCAGGGCAAGCCTGGGCATGGCAGGGGGCTGGAGGGCGCCAGGCCCCGCCCACTTCCGCTTTGGGGGCCAGCAACAGTTGCCAGGGCAACCCTGGGCATGGCAGGGGGCTTAGGGGGGCCTGGACCCGCCCACTTCTGCTTTGGGGGCCAGCAACAGTTGCCATGGCAACCCTGGGCATGACAGGGGGCTCAAGGGGGCCTGGACCCGCCCACTTCCGCTTTGGGGGCCAGCAACAGTTGCCAGGTCAACCCTGGGCATGGCAGGGGGCTCAAGGGGGCCTGGACCCGCCCACTTCCGCTTTGGGGGCCAGCAGCAGTTGACAGGGCAACTCTGGGCATGGCAGGGGGCTCAAGGGGGCCTGGACCCGCCCACTTCCGCTTTGGGGGCCAGCAACAGTTGCCAGGGCAACCCTGGGCATGGCAGGGGGCTTAGGGGGGCCTGGACCCGCCCACTTCCGCTTTGGGGGCCAGCAGCAGTTGAAAGGGCAACTCTGGGCATGGCAGGTGGCTCAAGGGGGCCTGGACCCGCCCACTTCCGCTTTGGGGGCCAGCAACAGTTGCCAGGGCAAGCCTGGGCATGGCAGGGGTCTGGAGGGCGCCAGGCCCCGCCCACTTCCGCTTTGGGGGCCAGCAACAGTTGCCAGGGCAACCCTGGGCATGGCAGGGGGCTTTAAGGTTGCCTGGACCCGCCCACTTCCGCTTTGGGGGCCAGCAGCAGTTGCCATGGCAACCCTGGGCATGACAGGGGGCTCAAGGGGGCCTGGACCCGCCCACTTCCGCTTTGGTGGCCAGCAACAGTTGCCATGGCAACCCTGGGCATGGCAGGGGGATGAAGGGGGCCTGGACCCGCCCACTTCCGCTTTGGGGGCCAGCAACAGTTGCCAGGTCAACCCTGGGCATGGCAGGGGGCTCAAGGGGGCCTGGACCCGCCCACTTCCGCTTTGGGGGCCAGCAGCAGTTGACAGTGCAACTCTGGGCATGGCAGGGGGCTTAAGGGGGCCTGGACCCGCCCACTTCACCTTTGGGGGCCAGCAACAGTTGCCAGGGCAACCCTGGGCATGGCAGGGGGATGAAGGGGGCCTGGACCCGCCCACTTCCGCTTTGGGGGCCAGCAACAGTTGCCAGTGCAACCCTGGGCATGGCAGGGGGCTTAGGGGGGCCTGAACCCGCCCACTTCCGCTTTGGGGGCCAGCAAAAGTTGCCAGGGCAAACCTGGGCATGGCAGGGGGCTGGAGGGCGCCAGGACCCGCCCACTTCCGCTTTGGGGGCCAGCAACAGTTGCCAGGGCAACCCTGGGCATGGCAGGGGGCTTAGGGGTGCCTGGACCCGCCCACTTCCGCTTTGGGGGCCAGCAACAGTTGCCATGGCAACCATGGGCATGGCAGGGGGCTTAAGGGGGCCTGGACCCGCCCACTTCCGCTTTGGGGGCCAGCAACAGTTGCCAGGGCAACCCTGGGCATGGCAGGGGGCTTTAAGGGGGCCTGAACCCGCCCACTTCCGCTTTGGGGGCCAGCAAAAGTTGCCAGGGCAAGCCTGGGCATGGCAGGGGGCTGGAGGGTGCCAGGACCCACCCACTTCCGCTTTGGGGGCCAGCAACAGTTGCCAGGGCAACCCTGGGCATGGCAGGGGGCTTAGGGGGGCCTGGACCCGCCCACTTCTGCTTTGGGGGCCAGCAACAGTTGCCAGGGCAACCCTGGGAATGGCAGGGGGCTTAGGGGGGGGCCTGGACCCGCCCACTTCCGCTTTGGGGGCCAGCAACAGTTACAAGGGCAACCCTGGGCATGGCAGGGGGCTTAGGGGGCCTGGACCCGCCCACTTCCGCTTTGGGGGCCAGCAACAGTTGCCAGGGCAACCATGGGCATGGCAGGGGGCTTAGGGGGGCCTGGACCCGCCCACTTCCGCTTTGGGGGCCAGCAACAGTTGCCATGGCAACCCTGGGCATGGCAGGGGGCTTAAGGGGGCCTGGACCCGCCCACTTCCGCTTTGGGGGCCAGCAACAGTTGCCAGGGCAACCCTGGGCATGGCAGGGGGCTTTGGGGGCCTGGACCCGCCCACTTCCGCTTTGGGGGCCAGCAACAGTTGCCATGGCAACCATGGGCATGGCAGGGGGCTTAAGGGGGCCTGGACCCGCCCACTTCCGCTTTGGGGTCCAGCAACAGTTGCCAGGGCAACCCTGTGCATGACAGGGGGCTCAAGGGGGCCTGGACCCGCCCACTTCCGCTTTGGGGGTCAGCAACAGTTGCCAGGGCAACCCTGGGCATGGCAGGGGGCTTTAATGGGGCCTGGACCCGCCCACTTCCGCTTTGGGGGCCAGAAGCAGTTGCCAGGGCAACCCTGGGCATGGCAGGGGGCTTTAAGGGGGCCTGGACCCGCCCACTTCCGCTTTGGGGGCCAGCAACAGTTGCCATGGCAACCCTGGGCATGGCAGGGGGCTTAATGGGGCCTGGACCCGCCCACTTCCGCTTTGGGGGCCAGCAACAGTTGCCAGGGCAACCCTGGGCATGGCAGGGGGCTCTAAGGGGGCCTGAACCCGCCCACTTCCGCTTTGGGGGCCACCAAAAGTTGCCAGGGCAAGCCTGGGCATGGCAGGGGGCTGGAGGGCGCCAGGACCCGCCCACTTCCGCTTTGGGGGCCAGCAACAGTTGCCAGGGCAACCATGGGCATGGCAGGGGGCTTAGGGGGGCCTGGACCCGCCCACTTCCGCTTTGGGGGCCAGCAACTGTTGCCATGGCAACCCTGGGCATGGCAGGGGGCTTAAGGGGGCCTGGACCCGCCCACTTCCGCTTTGGGGGCCAGCAACAGTTGCCAGGGCAACCCTGGGCATGGCAGGGGGCTTTGGGGGGCCTGGACCCGCCCACTTCCGCTTTGGGGGCCAGCAACAGTTGCCATGGCAACCATGGGCATGTCAGGGGGCTTAAGGGGGCCTGGACCCGCCCACTTCCGCTTTGGGGTCCAGCAACAGTTGCCAGGGCAACCCTGGGCAGGGCAGGGGGCTTTAAGGGGGCATGGACCCGCCCACTTCCGCTTTGGGGGGCCAGCAACAGTTGCCATAGCAACCATGGGCATGGCAGGGGGCTTAAGGGGGCCTGGACCCGCCCACTTCCGCTTTGGGGGCCAGCAACAGTTGCCAGGGCAACCCTGGGCATGGCAGGGGGCTTAAGGGGGCCTGGACCCGGCCACTTCCGCTTTGGGGGCCAGCAGCAGTTGAAAGGGCAACTCTGGGCATGGCAGGTGGCTCAAGGGGGCCTGGACCCGCCCACTTCCGCTTTGGGGGCCAGCAACAGTTGCCAGGGCAAGCCTGGGCATGGCAGGGGTCTGGAGGGCGCCAGGCCCCGCCCACTTCCGCTTTGGGGGCCAGCAACAGTTGCCAGGGCAACCCTGGGCATGGCAGGGGGCTTTAAGGTTGCCTGGACCCGCCCACTTCCGCTTTGGGGGCCAGCAGCAGTTGCCATGGCAACCCTGGGCATGACAGGGGGCTCAAGGGGGCCTGGACCCGCCCACTTCCGCTTTGGTGGCCAGCAACAGTTGCCATGGCAACCCTGGGCATGGCAGGGGGATGAAGGGGGCCTGGACCCGCCCACTTCCGCTTTGGGGGCCAGCAACAGTTGCCAGGTCAACCCTGGGCATGGCAGGGGGCTCAAGGGGGCCTGGACCCGCCCACTTCCGCTTTGGGGGCCAGCAGCAGTTGACAGTGCAACTCTGGGCATGGCAGGGGGCTTAAGGGGGCCTGGACCCGCCCACTTCACCTTTGGGGGCCAGCAACAGTTGCCAGGGCAACCCTGGGCATGGCAGGGGGATGAAGGGGGCCTGGACCCGCCCACTTCCGCTTTGGGGGCCAGCAACAGTTGCCAGTGCAACCCTGGGCATGGCAGGGGGCTTAGGGGGGCCTGAACCCGCCCACTTCCGCTTTGGGGGCCAGCAAAAGTTGCCAGGGCAAACCTGGGCATGGCAGGGGGCTGGAGGGCGCCAGGACCCGCCCACTTCCGCTTTGGGGGCCAGCAACAGTTGCCAGGGCAACCCTGGGCATGGCAGGGGGCTTAGGGGTGCCTGGACCCGCCCACTTCCGCTTTGGGGGCCAGCAACAGTTGCCATGGCAACCATGGGCATGGCAGGGGGCTTAAGGGGGCCTGGACCCGCCCACTTCCGCTTTGGGGGCCAGCAACAGTTGCCAGGGCAACCCTGGGCATGGCAGGGGGCTTTAAGGGGGCCTGAACCCGCCCACTTCCGCTTTGGGGGCCAGCAAAAGTTGCCAGGGCAAGCCTGGGCATGGCAGGGGGCTGGAGGGTGCCAGGACCCACCCACTTCCGCTTTGGGGGCCAGCAACAGTTGCCAGGGCAACCCTGGGCATGGCAGGGGGCTTAGGGGGGCCTGGACCCGCCCACTTCTGCTTTGGGGGCCAGCAACAGTTGCCAGGGCAACCCTGGGAATGGCAGGGGGCTTAGGGGGGGCCTGGACCCGCCAACTTCCGCTTTGGGGGCCAGCAACAGTTGCCATGGCAACCCTGGGCATGACAGTGGGCTCAAGGGGGCCTGGACCCGCCCACTTCCGCTTTGGGGGCCAGCAACAGTTGCCAGGGCAAGCCTGGGCATGGCAGGGGGCTGGAGGGCGCCAGGCCCCGCCCACGTCCGCTTTGGGGGCCAGCAGCAGTTGACAGGGCATCTCTGGGCACGGCAGGGGGCTCAAGGGGGCCTGGACCCGCCCACTTCCGCTTTGGGGGCCAGCAACAGTTGCCAGGGCAACCCTGGGCAAGGCAGGGGGCTCAAGGGGTCCTGGACCCGCCCACTTCCGCTTTGGGGGCCAGCAACAGTTGCAAGGGCAAGCCTGGCCATGGCAGGGGTCTGGAGGGCGCCAGGCCTCGCCCACTTCCGCTTTGGGGGCCAGCAACAGTTGCCAGGGCAACCCTGGGCATGGCAGGGGGCTTAGGGGGGCCTGAACCCGCCCACTTCCGCTTTGGGGGCCAGCAACAGTTGCCAGGGCAACCCTGGGCATGGCAGGGGGCTTAGGGGGGCCTGGACCCGCCCACTTCCGCTTTGGGGGCCAGCAACAGTTGCCATTGCAACCCTGGGCATGACAGGGGGCTCAAGGGGGCCTGGACCCGCCCACTTCCGCTTTGGGGGCCAGCAACAGTTGCCAGGGCAACCCTGGGCATGGCAGGGGGCTTAGGGGGGCCTGGACCCGCCAACTTCCGCTTTGGGGGCCAGCAACAGTTGCCAGGGCAAGCCTGGGCATGGCAGGGGGCTGGAGGGCGCCAGGCCCCGCCCACTTCCGCTTTGGGGGCCAGCAACAGTTGCCAGGGCAACCCTGGGCATGGCAGGGGGCTTAGGGGGGCCTGGACCCGCCCACTTCTGCTTTGGGGGCCAGCAACAGTTGCCATGGCAACCCTGGGCATGACAGGGGGCTCAAGGGGGCCTGGACCCGCCCACTTCCGCTTTGGGGGCCAGCAACAGTTGCCAGGGCAACCCTGGGCATGGCAGGGGGCTTAGGGGGGCCTGGACCCGCCCACTTCCGCTTTGGGGGCCAGCAACAGTTGCCATGGCAACCATGGGCATGGCAGGGGGCTCAAGGGGGCCTGGACCCGCCCACTTCCGCTTTGGGGGCCAGCAGCAGTTGCCATGGCAACCCTGGGCATGACAGGGGGCTCAAGGGGGCCTGGACCCGCCCACTTCCGCTTTGGTGGCCAGCAACAGTTGCCATGGCAACCCTGGGCATGGCAGGGGGATGAAGGGGGCCTGGACCCGCCCACTTCCGCTTTGGGGGCCAGCAACAGTTGCCAGGTCAACCCTGGGCATGGCAGGGGGCTCAAGGGGGCCTGGACCCGCCCACTTCCGCTTTGGGGGCCAGCAGCAGTTGACAGTGCAACTCTGGGCATGGCAGGGGGCTTAAGGGGGCCTGGACCCGCCCACTTCACCTTTGGGGGCCAGCAACAGTTGCCAGGGCAACCCTGGGCATGGCAGGGGGATGAAGGGGGCCTGGACCCGCCCACTTCCGCTTTGGGGGCCAGCAACAGTTGCCAGTGCAACCCTGGGCATGGCAGGGGGCTTAGGGGGGCCTGAACCCGCCCACTTCCGCTTTGGGGGCCAGCAAAAGTTGCCAGGGCAAACCTGGGCATGGCAGGGGGCTGGAGGGCGCCAGGACCCGCCCACTTCCGCTTTGGGGGCCAGCAACAGTTGCCAGGGCAACCCTGGGCATGGCAGGGGGCTTAGGGGTGCCTGGACCCGCCCACTTCCGCTTTGGGGGCCAGCAACAGTTGCCATGGCAACCATGGGCATGGCAGGGGGCTTAAGGGGGCCTGGACCCGCCCACTTCCGCTTTGGGGGCCAGCAACAGTTGCCAGGGCAACCCTGGGCATGGCAGGGGGCTTTAAGGGGGCCTGAACCCGCCCACTTCCGCTTTGGGGGCCAGCAAAAGTTGCCAGGGCAAGCCTGGGCATGGCAGGGGGCTGGAGGGTGCCAGGACCCACCCACTTCCGCTTTGGGGGCCAGCAACAGTTGCCAGGGCAACCCTGGGCATGGCAGGGGGCTTAGGGGGGCCTGGACCCGCCCACTTCTGCTTTGGGGGCCAGCAACAGTTGCCAGGGCAACCCTGGGAATGGCAGGGGGCTTAGGGGGGGGCCTGGACCCGCCCACTTCCGCTTTGGGGGCCAGCAACAGTTACCAGGGCAACCCTGGGCATGGCAGGGGGCTTAGGGGGGCCTGGACCCGCCCACTTCCGCTTTGGGGGCCAGCAACAGTTGCCAGGGCAACCATGGGCATGGCAGGGGGCTTAGGGGGGCCTGGACCCGCCCACTTCCGCTTTGGGGGCCAGCAACAGTTGCCATGGCAACCCTGGGCATGGCAGGGGGCTTAAGGGGGCCTGGACCCGCCCACTTCCGCTTTGGGGGCCAGCAACAGTTGCCAGGGCAACCCTGGGCATGGCAGGGGGCTTTGGGGGGCCTGGACCCGCCCACTTCCGCTTTGGGGGCCAGCAACAGTTGCCATGGCAACCATGGGCATGGCAGGGGGCTTAAGGGGGCCTGGACCCGCCCACTTCCGCTTTGGGGTCCAGCAACAGTTGCCAGGGCAACCCTGTGCATGACAGGGGGCTCAAGGGGGCCTGGACCCGCCCACTTCCGCTTTGGGGGTCAGCAACAGTTGCCAGGGCAACCCTGGGCATGGCAGGGGGCTTTAATGGGGCCTGGACCCGCCCACTTCCGCTTTGGGGGCCAGCAGCAGTTGCCAGGGCAACCCTGGGCATGGCAGGGGGCTTTAAGGGGGCCTGGACCCGCCCACTTCCGCTTTGGGGGCCAGCAACAGTTGCCATGGCAACCCTGGGCATGGCAGGGGGCTTAATGGGGCCTGGACCCGCCCACTTCCGCTTTGGGGGCCAGCAACAGTTGCCAGGGCAACCCTGGGCATGGCAGGGGGCTCTAAGGGGGCCTGAACCCGCCCACTTCCGCTTTGGGGGCCACCAAAAGTTGCCAGGGCAAGCCTGGGCATGGCAGGGGGCTGGAGGGCGCCAGGACCCGCCCACTTCCGCTTTGGGGGCCAGCAACAGTTGCCAGGGCAACCATGGGCATGGCAGGGGGCTTAGGGGGGCCTGGACCCGCCCACTTCCGCTTTGGGGGCCAGCAACTGTTGCCATGGCAACCCTGGGCATGGCAGGGGGCTTAAGGGGGCCTGGACCCGCCCACTTCCGCTTTGGGGGCCAGCAACAGTTGCCAGGGCAACCCTGGGCATGGCAGGGGGCTTTGGGGGGCCTGGACCCGCCCACTTCCGCTTTGGGGGCCAGCAACAGTTGCCATGGCAACCATGGGCATGTCAGGGGGCTTAAGGGGGCCTGGACCCGCCCACTTCCGCTTTGGGGTCCAGCAACAGTTGCCAGGGCAACCCTGGGCAGGGCAGGGGGCTTTAAGGGGGCATGGACCCGCCCACTTCCGCTTTGGGGGGCCAGCAACAGTTGCCATAGCAACCATGGGCATGGCAGGGGGCTTAAGGGGGCCTGGACCCGCCCACTTCCGCTTTGGGGGCCAGCAACAGTTGCCAGGGCAACCCTGGGCATGGCAGGGGGCTTAAGGGGGCCTGGACCCGGCCACTTCCGCTTTGGGGGCCAGCAGCAGTTGAAAGGGCAACTCTGGGCATGGCAGGTGGCTCAAGGGGGCCTGGACCCGCCCACTTCCGCTTTGGGGGCCAGCAACAGTTGCCAGGGCAAGCCTGGGCATGGCAGGGGTCTGGAGGGCGCCAGGCCCCGCCCACTTCCGCTTTGGGGGCCAGCAACAGTTGCCAGGGCAACCCTGGGCATGGCAGGGGGCTTTAAGGTTGCCTGGACCCGCCCACTTCCGCTTTGGGGGCCAGCAGCAGTTGCCATGGCAACCCTGGGCATGACAGGGGGCTCAAGGGGGCCTGGACCCGCCCACTTCCGCTTTGGTGGCCAGCAACAGTTGCCATGGCAACCCTGGGCATGGCAGGGGGATGAAGGGGGCCTGGACCCGCCCACTTCCGCTTTGGGGGCCAGCAACAGTTGCCAGGTCAACCCTGGGCATGGCAGGGGGCTCAAGGGGGCCTGGACCCGCCCACTTCCGCTTTGGGGGCCAGCAGCAGTTGACAGTGCA
>NW_028142418.1:0-70363 GCF_055691185.1 Crinia signifera
TGCCATTTTGGGACGCTCATTGGACTTGTTTAATGCAATGCACCTTTGTATATTCATATGCATTCGCTTCATGCTGTAACCACTGTGCATAAAAATTTGGAAACATGGCAAACAGTGTATCATTTGCTGTCTAAGTCATGTTTCCCATATTTTCCCTTCCCAGATACAAGCCCGTTTGAGTCACTTTTTAGCTAAAATCAACCTACGGGGCCTAACTGCATATGCTAAACCCTGCCTATTTTAAATGGTGTAGTGGCCCCTGCAACCTCCAAAAATATCAGGACTTACTTCCCCAATAACCTGCTAACTCACCCCTGAAATACATACTTATTCACCCTATTTTGTTCATTGGACTCATTTCTACTTTGAAATGCCCATTTTTGGGGGGCCGGAAATGTGCGACTTTAAAAGGTGATTTCTACGATACCCCACTTTTGCGCGTCGGACCTCAACTTTTCCCGTAAACGCAGAAAAACCGCAATTTTCAGGAGAAACGAGACAGACATCCCCTCCCTCTGCCACCCACTCGCCCAACTGACAGCCAGCCATTAGACATGCACAGATAGTTCTGAGGGTCTGTCTGTGATGTCATAAAGGGCCTGCTGATCAATGGGCAGCTTTGTGATTGGTTGCTGTATTTGATTGACAGATGGAAGCTGGCAGCTGATTGGCTGTCTAGCCTAAAGTGCTTTACACACCTCCCTGATGGTACCAGTGGCTAAGACTCCACCTCAGCTCATTGGGTAATGAAAAATTTAGAACAATTGATGGATGAAAGCAGGCAGGCCGGCAATTTTGGGACACTCAGTGGAGTTGTTTAATGCAATGCACCTTTGTATATTCACATGCATTCGTTTCATGCTGTAACCACTGTGCATAAAAATTTGGAAACATGGCATATAGTGTATCTTTTGGTGTCTAAGTCATGTTTCCCATATTTTCCCTTCCCAGATGCAAGCCCGTTTGAGTGTTTGGGGCACTTTTTAGCTAAAATCATCCTACGGGGCATAACTGCATATGCTAAAACCTGCCTATTTTGAATGGTGTAGTGGCCCCTGCAACCTCCAAAAATATCAGGACTTACTTCCCCAATAACCTGCTAACTCACCCCTGAAATACATACTTATTCACCCTATTTTGTTCATTGGACTCATTTCTACTTTGAAATGCCCATTTTTGGGGGGCCGGAAATGTGCGACTTTAAAAGGTGATTTCTACGATACCCCACTTTTGCGCGTCGGACCTCAACTTTTCCCGTAAACGCAGAAAAACCGCAATTTTCAGGAGAAACGAGACAGACATCCCCTCCCTCTGCCACCCACTCGCCCAACTGACAGCCAGCCATTAGACATGCACAGATAGTTCTGAGGGTCTGTCTGTGATGTCATAAAGGGCCTGCTGATCAATGGGCAGCTTTCTGATTGGTTGCTGTATTTGATTGACAGATGGAAGCTGGCAGCTGATTGGCTGTCTAGCCTAAAGTGCTTTACACACCTCCCTGATCGTACCAGTGGCTAAGACTCCACCTCAGCTCATTGGGTAATGAAAAATTTAGAACAATTGATGGATGAAAGTAGGCAGGCCGGCAATTTTGGGACACTCAGTGGACTTGTTTAATGCAATGCACCTTTGTATATTCACATGCATTCGTTTCATGCTGTAACCACTGTGCATAAAAATTTGGAAACATGGCATATAGTGTATCTTTTGGTGTCTAAGTCATGTTTCCCATATTTTCCCTTCCCAGATGCAAGCCCGTTTGAGTGTTTGGGGCACTTTTTAGCTAAAATCATCCTACGGGGCCTAACTGCATATGCTAAAACCTGCCTATTTTGAATGGTGTAGTGGCCCCTGCAACCTCCAAAAATATCAGGACTTACTTCCCCAATAACCTGCTAACTCACCCCTGAAATACATACTTATTCACCCTATTTTGTTCATTGGACTCATTTCTTATTTGAAATGCCCATTTATGGGGGGCCAGAAATGTGCGTCTTTAAAAGGTGATTTCTACGATACCCCACTTTTGTGTGTCTGACCTCAACTTTTCCCGTAAACGCAGAAAAAGCGCAATTTTCAGGAGAAACGAGACAGACATCCCCTCCCTCTGCTACCCACCCGCCCAACTGATAGCCAGCCATTAGACAAGCACAGATAGTTCTGAGGGTCTTTCTGTGATGTCATAAAGGGCCTGCTGATCAATGGGCAGCTTTCTGATTGGCTGCTGTATTTGATTGACAGATGGAAGCTGGCAGCTGATTGGCTGTCTAGCCTAAAGTGCTTTACACACCTCCCTGATGGTACCACTGGCTAAGACTCCACCTCAGCTCATTGGGTAATGAAAAATTTAGAACAATTGATGGATGAAAGCAGGCAGGCCGGCAATTTTGGGACACTCAGTGGACTTGTTTAATGCAATGCACCTTTGTATATTCACATGCATTCGCTTCATGCTGTAACCACTGTGCATAAAAATTTGGAAACATGGCATACAGTGTATCATTTGCTGTCTAAGTCATGTTTCCCATATTTTCCCTTCCCAGATACAAGCCCATTTGAGTGTTTGGGGCACTTTTTAGCTAAAATCAACCTACGGGGCCTAACTGCATATGCTAAAGCCTGCCTATTTTGAATGGTGTAGTGGCCCCTGCAACCTCCAAAAATATCAGGACTTGCTTCCCCAATAACCTGCTAACTCACCCCTGAAATACATACTTATTCATCCTATTTTGTTCATTGGACTCATTTCTCATTGAAATGCCCATTTTTGGGGGGCCAGAAATGTGCGTCTTTAAAAGGTGATTTCTACGATACCCCACTTTTGCGCGTCGGACCTCAACTTTTCCCGTAAACGCAGAAAAAGCGCAATTTTCAGGAGAAACGAGACAGACATCCCCTCCCTCTGCCACCCACCCGCCCAACTGACAGCCAGCCATTAGACATGCACAGATAGTTCTGAGGGTCTGTTTGTGATGTCATAAAGGGCCTGCTGATCAATGGGCAGCTTTCTGATTGGCTGCTGTATTTGATTGACAGATGGAAGCTGGCAGCTGATTGGCTGTCTAGCCTAAAGTGCTTTACACACCTCCCTGATGGTACCACTGGCTAAGACTCCACCTCAGCTCATTGGGTAATGAAAAATTTAGAACAATTGAAGGATGAAAGCAGGCAGGCCGGCCATTTTGGGACGCTCATTGGACTTGTTTAATGCAATGCACCTTTGTATATTCACATGCATTCGCTTCATGCTGTAACCACTGTGCATAAAAATTTGGAAACATGGCATACAGTGTATCATTTGCTGTCTAAGTCATGTTTCCCATATTTTCCCTTCCCAGATACAAGCCCGTTTGAGTGTTTGGGGCACTTTTTAGCTAAAATCATCCTACGGGGCCTAACTGCATTTGATAAAGCCTGCCTATTTTGAATGGTGTAGTGGCCCCTGCAACCTCCAAAAATATCAGGACTTACTTCCCCAATAACCTGCTAACTCACCCCTGAAATACATACTTATTCACCCTATTTTGTTCATTGGACTCATTTCTCATTTGAAATGCCCATTTTTTTGGGGGGGGGGGGCAGAAATGTGCGTCTTTAAAAGGTGATTTCTACGATACCCCACTTTTGCGCGTCGGACCTCAACTTTTCCCGTAAACGCAGAAAAAGCGCAATTTTCAGGAGAAACGAGACAGACATCCCCTCCCTCTGCCACCCACCCGCCCAACTGACAGCCAGCCATTAGACATGCACAGATAGTTCTGAGGGTCTGTTTGTGATGTCATAAAGGGCCTGCTGATCAATGGGCAGCTTTCTGATTGGCTGCTGTATTTGATTGACAGATGGAAGCTGGCAGCTGATTGGCTGTCTAGCCTAAAGTGCTTTACACACCTCCCTGATGGTACCACTGGCTAAGACTCCACCTCAGCTCATTGGGTAATGAAAAATTTAGAACAATTGATGGATGAAAGCAGGCAGGCCGGCCATTTTGGGACGCTCATTGGACTTGTTTAATGCAATTCACCTTTGTATATTCACATGCATTCGCTTCATGCTGTAACCACTGTGCATAAAAATTTGGAAACATGGCATGTAGTGTATCTTTTGGTGTCTAAGTCATGTTTCCCATATTTTCCCTTCCCAGATGCAAGCCCGTTTGGGTGTTTGGGGCACTTTTTAGCTAAAATCATCCTACAGGGCCAAACTGCATATGCTAAAACCTGCCTATTTTAAATGGTGTAGTGGCCCCTGCAACCTCCAAAAATATCAGGACTTACTTCCCCAATAACCTGCTAACTCACCCCTGAAATACATACTTATTCACCCTATTTTGTTCATTGGACTCATTTCTCATTTGAAATGCCCATTTTTGGGGGGCCGGAAATGTGCGACTTTAAAAGGTGATTTCTACGATACCCCACTTTTGCGTGTCGGACCTCAACTTTTCCCGTAAACGCAAAAAAAACGCAATTTTCAGGAGAAACGAGACAGACATCCCCTCCCTCTGCCACCCACCCGCCTAACTGACAGCCAGCCATTAGACATGCACAGATAGTTCTGAGGGTCTGTTTGTGATGTCATAAAGGGCCTGCTGATCAATGGGCAGCTTTCTGATTGGCTGCTGTATTTGATTGACAGATGGAAGCTGGCAGCTGATTGGCTGTCTAGCCTAAAGTGCTTTACACACCTCCCTGATGGTACCACTGGCTAAGACTCCACCTCAGCTCATTGGGTAATGAAAAATTTAGAACAATTGATGGATGAAAGCAGGCAGGCCGGCCATTTTGGGACGCTCATTGGACTTGTTTAATGCAATGCACCTTTGTATATTCATATGCATTCGCTTCATGCTGTAACCACTGTGCATAAAAATTTGGAAACATGGCAAACAGTGTATCATTTGCTGTCTAAGTCATGTTTCCCATATTTTCCCTTCCCAGATACAAGCCCGTTTGAGTCACTTTTTAGCTAAAATCAACCTACGGGGCCTAACTGCATATGCTAAACCCTGCCTATTTTAAATGGTGTAGTGGCCCCTGCAACCTCCAAAAATATCAGGACTTACTTCCCCAATAACCTGCTAACTCACCCCTGAAATACATACTTATTCACCCTATTTTGTTCATTGGACTCATTTCTACTTTGAAATGCCCATTTTTGGGGGGCCGGAAATGTGCGACTTTAAAAGGTGATTTCTACGATACCCCACTTTTGCGCGTCGGACCTCAACTTTTCCCGTAAACGCAGAAAAACCGCAATTTTCAGGAGAAACGAGACAGACATCCCCTCCCTCTGCCACCCACTCGCCCAACTGACAGCCAGCCATTAGACATGCACAGATAGTTCTGAGGGTCTGTCTGTGATGTCATAAAGGGCCTGCTGATCAATGGGCAGCTTTGTGATTGGTTGCTGTATTTGATTGACAGATGGAAGCTGGCAGCTGATTGGCTGTCTAGCCTAAAGTGCTTTACACACCTCCCTGATGGTACCAGTGGCTAAGACTCCACCTCAGCTCATTGGGTAATGAAAAATTTAGAACAATTGATGGATGAAAGCAGGCAGGCCGGCAATTTTGGGACACTCAGTGGAGTTGTTTAATGCAATGCACCTTTGTATATTCACATGCATTCGTTTCATGCTGTAACCACTGTGCATAAAAATTTGGAAACATGGCATATAGTGTATCTTTTGGTGTCTAAGTCATGTTTCCCATATTTTCCCTTCCCAGATGCAAGCCCGTTTGAGTGTTTGGGGCACTTTTTAGCTAAAATCATCCTACGGGGCATAACTGCATATGCTAAAACCTGCCTATTTTGAATGGTGTAGTGGCCCCTGCAACCTCCAAAAATATCAGGACTTACTTCCCCAATAACCTGCTAACTCACCCCTGAAATACATACTTATTCACCCTATTTTGTTCATTGGACTCATTTCTACTTTGAAATGCCCATTTTTGGGGGGCCGGAAATGTGCGACTTTAAAAGGTGATTTCTACGATACCCCACTTTTGCGCGTCGGACCTCAACTTTTCCCGTAAACGCAGAAAAACCGCAATTTTCAGGAGAAACGAGACAGACATCCCCTCCCTCTGCCACCCACTCGCCCAACTGACAGCCAGCCATTAGACATGCACAGATAGTTCTGAGGGTCTGTCTGTGATGTCATAAAGGGCCTGCTGATCAATGGGCAGCTTTCTGATTGGTTGCTGTATTTGATTGACAGATGGAAGCTGGCAGCTGATTGGCTGTCTAGCCTAAAGTGCTTTACACACCTCCCTGATCGTACCAGTGGCTAAGACTCCACCTCAGCTCATTGGGTAATGAAAAATTTAGAACAATTGATGGATGAAAGCAGGCAGGCCGGCAATTTTGGGACACTCAGTGGACTTGTTTAATGCAATGCACCTTTGTATATTCACATGCATTCGTTTCATGCTGTAACCACTGTGCATAAAAATTTGGAAACATGGCATATAGTGTATCTTTTGGTGTCTAAGTCATGTTTCCCATATTTTTCCTTCCCAGATGCAAGCCCGTTTGAGTGTTTGGGGCACTTTTTAGCTAAAATCATCCTACGGGGCCTAACTGCATATGCTAAAACCTGCCTATTTTGAATGGTGTAGTGGCCCCTGCAACCTCCAAAAATATCAGGACTTACTTCCCCAATAACCTGCTAACTCACCCCTGAAATACATACTTATTCACCCTATTTTGTTCATTGGACTCATTTCTTATTTGAAATGCCCATTTATGGGGGGCCAGAAATGTGCGTCTTTAAAAGGTGATTTCTACGATACCCCACTTTTGTGTGTCTGACCTCAACTTTTCCCGTAAACGCAGAAAAAGCGCAATTTTCAGGAGAAACGAGACAGACATCCCCTCCCTCTGCTACCCACCCGCCCAACTGATAGCCAGCCATTAGACAAGCACAGATAGTTCTGAGGGTCTTTCTGTGATGTCATAAAGGGCCTGCTGATCAATGGGCAGCTTTCTGATTGGCTGCTGTATTTGATTGACAGATGGAAGCTGGCAGCTG
This sequence comes from Crinia signifera, assembly GCF_055691185.1. NCBI lineage: Eukaryota > Metazoa > Chordata > Amphibia > Anura > Myobatrachidae > Crinia > Crinia signifera. The sequence continues at coordinate 7,033 of NW_028142418.1, forward strand.
ATTGGCTGTCTAGCCTAAAGTGCTTTACACACCTCCCTGATGGTACCACTGGCTAAGACTCCACCTCAGCTCATTGGGTAATGAAAAATTTAGAACAATTGATGGATGAAAGCAGGCAGGCCGGCAATTTTGGGACACTCAGTGGACTTGTTTAATGCAATGCACCTTTGTATATTCACATGCATTCGCTTCATGCTGTAACCACTGTGCATAAAAATTTGGAAACATGGCATACAGTGTATCATTTGCTGTCTAAGTCATGTTTCCCATATTTTCCCTTCCCAGATACAAGCCCATTTGAGTGTTTGGGGCACTTTTTAGCTAAAATCAACCTACGGGGCCTAACTGCATATGCTAAAGCCTGCCTATTTTGAATGGTGTAGTGGCCCCTGCAACCTCCAAAAATATCAGGACTTGCTTCCCCAATAACCTGCTAACTCACCCCTGAAATACATACTTATTCATCCTATTTTGTTCATTGGACTCATTTCTCATTGAAATGCCCATTTTTGGGGGGCCAGAAATGTGCGTCTTTAAAAGGTGATTTCTACGATACCCCACTTTTGCGCGTCGGACCTCAACTTTTCCCGTAAACGCAGAAAAAGCGCAATTTTCAGGAGAAACGAGACAGACATCCCCTCCCTCTGCCACCCACCCGCCCAACTGACAGCCAGCCATTAGACATGCACAGATAGTTCTGAGGGTCTGTTTGTGATGTCATAAAGGGCCTGCTGATCAATGGGCAGCTTTCTGATTGGCTGCTGTATTTGATTGACAGATGGAAGCTGGCAGCTGATTGGCTGTCTAGCCTAAAGTGCTTTACACACCTCCCTGATGGTACCACTGGCTAAGACTCCACCTCAGCTCATTGGGTAATGAAAAATTTAGAACAATTGAAGGATGAAAGCAGGCAGGCCGGCCATTTTGGGACGCTCATTGGACTTGTTTAATGCAATGCACCTTTGTATATTCACATGCATTCGCTTCATGCTGTAACCACTGTGCATAAAAATTTGGAAACATGGCATACAGTGTATCATTTGCTGTCTAAGTCATGTTTCCCATATTTTCCCTTCCCAGATACAAGCCCGTTTGAGTGTTTGGGGCACTTTTTAGCTAAAATCATCCTACGGGGCCTAACTGCATTTGATAAAGCCTGCCTATTTTGAATGGTGTAGTGGCCCCTGCAACCTCCAAAAATATCAGGACTTACTTCCCCAATAACCTGCTAACTCACCCCTGAAATACATACTTATTCACCCTATTTTGTTCATTGGACTCATTTCTCATTTGAAATGCCCATTTTTTTGGGGGGGGGGGGCAGAAATGTGCGTCTTTAAAAGGTGATTTCTACGATACCCCACTTTTGCGCGTCGGACCTCAACTTTTCCAGTAAACGCAGAAAAAGCGCAATTTTCAGGAGAAACGAGACAGACATCCCCTCCCTCTGCCACCCACCCGCCCAACTGACAGCCAGCCATTAGACATGCACAGATAGTTCTGAGGGTCTGTTTGTGATGTCATAAAGGGCCTGCTGATCAATGGGCAGCTTTCTGATTGGCTGCTGTATTTGATTGACAGATGGAAGCTGGCAGCTGATTGGCTGTCTAGCCTAAAGTGCTTTACACACCTCCCTGATGGTACCACTGGCTAAGACTCCACCTCAGCTCATTGGGTAATGAAAAATTTAGAACAATTGATGGATGAAAGCAGGCAGGCCGGCCATTTTGGGACGCTCATTGGACTTGTTTAATGCAATGCACCTTTGTATATTCACATGCATTCGCTTCATGCTGTAACCACTGTGCATAAAAATTTGGAAACATGGCATGTAGTGTATCTTTTGGTGTCTAAGTCATGTTTCCCATATTTTCCCTTCCCAGATGCAAGCCCGTTTGGGTGTTTGGGGCACTTTTTAGCTAAAATCATCCTACAGGGCCAAACTGCATATGCTAAAACCTGCCTATTTTAAATGGTGTAGTGGCCCCTGCAACCTCCAAAAATATCAGGACTTACTTCCCCAATAACCTGCTAACTCACCCCTGAAATACATACTTATTCACCCTATTTTGTTCATTGGACTCATTTCTCATTTGAAATGCCCATTTTTGGGGGGCCGGAAATGTGCGACTTTAAAAGGTGATTTCTACGATACCCCACTTTTGCGTGTCGGACCTCAACTTTTCCCGTAAACGCAAAAAAAACGCAATTTTCAGGAGAAACGAGACAGACATCCCCTCCCTCTGCCACCCACCCGCCTAACTGACAGCCAGCCATTAGACATGCACAGATAGTTCTGAGGGTCTGTTTGTGATGTCATAAAGGGCCTGCTGATCAATGGGCAGCTTTCTGATTGGCTGCTGTATTTGATTGACAGATGGAAGCTGGCAGCTGATTGGCTGTCTAGCCTAAAGTGCTTTACACACCTCCCTGATGGTACCACTGGCTAAGACTCCACCTCAGCTCATTGGGTAATGAAAAATTTAGAACAATTGATGGATGAAAGCAGGCAGGCCGGCCATTTTGGGACGCTCATTGGACTTGTTTAATGCAATGCACCTTTGTATATTCATATGCATTCGCTTCATGCTGTAACCACTGTGCATAAAAATTTGGAAACATGGCAAACAGTGTATCATTTGCTGTCTAAGTCATGTTTCCCATATTTTCCCTTCCCAGATACAAGCCCGTTTGAGTCACTTTTTAGCTAAAATCAACCTACGGGGCCTAACTGCATATGCTAAACCCTGCCTATTTTAAATGGTGTAGTGGCCCCTGCAACCTCCAAAAATATCAGGACTTACTTCCCCAATAACCTGCTAACTCACCCCTGAAATACATACTTATTCACCCTATTTTGTTCATTGGACTCATTTCTACTTTGAAATGCCCATTTTTGGGGGGCCGGAAATGTGCGACTTTAAAAGGTGATTTCTACGATACCCCACTTTTGCGCGTCGGACCTCAACTTTTCCCGTAAACGCAGAAAAACCGCAATTTTCAGGAGAAACGAGACAGACATCCCCTCCCTCTGCCACCCACTCGCCCAACTGACAGCCAGCCATTAGACATGCACAGATAGTTCTGAGGGTCTGTCTGTGATGTCATAAAGGGCCTGCTGATCAATGGGCAGCTTTGTGATTGGTTGCTGTATTTGATTGACAGATGGAAGCTGGCAGCTGATTGGCTGTCTAGCCTAAAGTGCTTTACACACCTCCCTGATGGTACCAGTGGCTAAGACTCCACCTCAGCTCATTGGGTAATGAAAAATTTAGAACAATTGATGGATGAAAGCAGGCAGGCCGGCAATTTTGGGACACTCAGTGGAGTTGTTTAATGCAATGCACCTTTGTATATTCACATGCATTCGTTTCATGCTGTAACCACTGTGCATAAAAATTTGGAAACATGGCATATAGTGTATCTTTTGGTGTCTAAGTCATGTTTCCCATATTTTCCCTTCCCAGATGCAAGCCCGTTTGAGTGTTTGGGGCACTTTTTAGCTAAAATCATCCTACGGGGCATAACTGCATATGCTAAAACCTGCCTATTTTGAATGGTGTAGTGGCCCCTGCAACCTCCAAAAATATCAGGACTTACTTCCCCAATAACCTGCTAACTCACCCCTAAAATACATACTTATTCACCCTATTTTGTTCATTGGACTCATTTCTCATTTGAAATGACCATTTTTGGGGGGGGGGGGCACAAATGTGCGTCTTTAAAAGGTGATTTCTACGATACCCCACTTTTGCGCGTCGAACCTCAACTTTTCCCGTAAACGCAGAAAAAGCGCAATTTTCAGGAGAAACGAGACAGACATCCCCTCCCTCTGTCACCCACCCGCCCAACTGACAGCCAGCCATTAGACATGCACAGATAGTTCTGAGGGTCTGTTTGTGATGTCATAAAGGGCCTGCTGATCAATGGGCAGCTTTCTGATTGGCTGCTGTATTTGATTGACAGATGGAAGCTGGCAGCTGATTGGCTGTCTAGCCTAAAGTGCTTTACACACCTCCCTGATGGTACCACTGGCTAAGACTCCACCTCAGCTCATTGGGTAATGAAAAATTTAGAACAATTGATGGATGAAAGCAGGCAGGCCGGCCATTTTGGGACGCTCATTGGACTTGTTTAATGCAATGCACATTTGTATATTCACATGCATTCGCTTCATGCTGTAACCACTATGCATACACATTTGGAAACATGGCATACAGTGTATCATTTGCTGTCTAAGTCATGTTTCCCATAATTTCCCTTCCCAGATACAAGCCCATTTGAGTGTTTGGGGCACTTTTTAGCTAAAATCATCCTACGGGGCCTAACTGCATATGCTAAAACCTGCCTATTTTGAATGGTGTAGTGGCCCCTGAAACCTCCAAAAATATCAGGACTTACTTCCCCAATAACCTGCTAACTCACCCCTGAAATACATACTTATTCATCCTATTTTGTTCATTGGACTCATTTCTCATTTGAAATGCCCATTTTTGGGGGGCCAGAAATGTGCGTCTTTAAAAGGTGATTTCTACGATACCCCACTTTTGCGCGTCGGACCTCAACTTTTCCCGTAAACGCAGAAAAACCGCAATTTTCAGGAGAAACGAGACAGACATCCCCTCCCTCTGCCACCCACTCGCCCAACTGACAGCCAGCCATTAGACATGCACAGATAGTTCTGAGGGTCTGTCTGTGATGTCATAAAGGGCCTGCTGATCAATGGGCAGCTTTGTGATTGGTTGCTGTATTTGATTGACAGATGGAAGCTGGCAGCTGATTGGCTGTCTAGCCTAAAGTGCTTTACACACCTCCCTGATGGTACCAGTGGCTAAGACTCCACCTCAGCTCATTGGGTAATGAAAAATTTAGAACAATTGATGGATGAAAGCAGGCAGGCCGGCAATTTTGGGACACTCAGTGGAGTTGTTTAATGCAATGCACCTTTGTATATTCACATGCATTCGTTTCATGCTGTAACCACTGTGCATAAAAATTTGGAAACATGGCATATAGTGTATCTTTTGGTGTCTAAGTCATGTTTCCCATATTTTCCCTTCCCAGATGCAAGCCCGTTTGAGTGTTTGGGGCACTTTTTAGCTAAAATCATCCTACGGGGCATAACTGCATATGCTAAAACCTGCCTATTTTGAATGGTGTAGTGGCCCCTGCAACCTCCAAAAATATCAGGACTTACTTCCCCAATAACCTGCTAACTCACCCCTAAAATACATACTTATTCACCCTATTTTGTTCATTGGACTCATTTCTCATTTGAAATGACCATTTTTGGGGGGGGGGGGGGCACAAATGTGCGTCTTTAAAAGGTGATTTCTACGATACCCCACTTTTGCGCGTCGAACCTCAACTTTTCCCGTAAACGCAGAAAAAGCGCAATTTTCAGGAGAAACGAGACAGACATCCCCTCCCTCTGTCACCCACCCGCCCAACTGACAGCCAGCCATTAGACATGCACAGATAGTTCTGAGGGTCTGTTTGTGATGTCATAAAGGGCCTGCTGATCAATGGGCAGCTTTCTGATTGGCTGCTGTATTTGATTGACAGATGGAAGCTGGCAGCTGATTGGCTGTCTAGCCTAAAGTGCTTTACACACCTCCCTGATGGTACCACTGGCTAAGACTCCACCTCAGCTCATTGGGTAATGAAAAATTTAGAACAATTGATGGATGAAAGCAGGCAGGCCGGCCATTTTGGGACGCTCATTGGACTTGTTTAATGCAATGCACATTTGTATATTCACATGCATTCGCTTCATGCTGTAACCACTATGCATACACATTTGGAAACATGGCATACAGTGTATCATTTGCTGTCTAAGTCATGTTTCCCATAATTTCCCTTCCCAGATACAAGCCCATTTGAGTGTTTGGGGCACTTTTTAGCTAAAATCATCCTACGGGGCCTAACTGCATATGCTAAAACCTGCCTATTTTGAATGGTGTAGTGGCCCCTGAAACCTCCAAAAATATCAGGACTTACTTCCCCAATAACCTGCTAACTCACCCCTGAAATACATACTTATTCATCCTATTTTGTTCATTGGACTCATTTCTCATTTGAAATGCCCATTTTTGGGGGGCCAGAAATGTGCGTCTTTAAAAGGTGATTTCTACGATACCCCACTTTTGCGCGTCGGACCTCAACTTTTCCCGTAAACGCAGAAAAACCGCAATTTTAGGGAGAAACGAGACAGACATCCCCTCCCTCTGCCACCCACCCGCCCAACTGACAGCCAGCCATTAGACATGCACAGATAGTTCTGAGGGTCTTTCTGTGATGTCATAAAGGGCCTGCTGATCAATGGGCAGCTTTCTGAATGGCTGCTGTATTTGATTGACAGATAGAAGCTGGCAGCTGATTGGCTGTCTAGCCTAAAGTGCTTTACACACCTCCCTGATGGTACCACTGGCTAAGACTCCACCTCAGCTCGTTGGGAAATTAAAAATTTAGAACAATTGATGGATGAAAGCAGGCAGGCCTGCCATTTTGGGACGCTCATTGGACTTGTTTAATGCAATGCACCTGTGTAAATTCACATGCATTCGCTTCATGCTGTAACCGCTGTGCATAACAATTTGGAAACATGGCAAACAGTGTATCATTTGGTGTCTAAGTCATGTTTCCCATTTTTTTCCTTCCCAGATACAAGCCCGTTTGAGTGTTTGGGGCACTTTTTAGCTAAAATCAACCTACAGGGCCTAACTGCATATGCTAAAACCTGCCTATTCTAAATGGTGTAGTGGCCCCTGCAACCTCCAAAAATATCAGGACTTACTTCCCCAATAACCTGCTAACTCACCCCTGAAATACCTACTTATTCACCCTATTTTGTTTATTGGACTCATTTCTCATTTGAAATGCCCATTTTTGGGGGGCCGGAAATGTGCGACTTTAAAAGGTGATTTCTACGATACCCCACTTTTGCGCGTCGGACCTCAACTTTTCCCGTAAACACAGAAAAAACGCAATTTTCAGGAGAAACGAGAAAGACATCCCCTCCCTCTGCCACCCACCTGCCCAACTGACAGCCAGCCATTAGACATGCACAGATAGTTCTGAGGGTCTGTCTGTGATGTCATAAAGGGCCTGCTGATCAATGGGCAGCTTTCTGATTGGTTGCTGTATTTGATTGACAGATGGAAGCTGGCAGCTGATTGGCTGTCTAGCCTAAAGTGCTTTACACACCTCCCTGATGGTACCACTGGCTAAGACTCCACCTCAGCTCGTTGGGAAATGAAAAATTTAGAACAATTGATGGATGAAAGCAGGCAGGCCTGCCATTTTGGGACGCTCATTGGACTTGTTTAATGCAATGCACCTGTGTAAATTCACATGCATTCGCTTCATGCTGTAACCGCTGTGCATAACAATTTGGAAACATGGCAAACAGTGTATTATTTGGTGTCTAAGTCATGTTTCCCATTTTTTTCCTTCCCAGATACAAGCCCGTTTGAGTGTTTGGGGCACTTTTTAGCTAAAATCATCCTACAGGGCCTAACTTCATATGCTAAAACCTGCCTATTCTAAATGGTGTAGTGGCCCCTGCAACCTCCAAAAATATCAGGACTTACTTCCCCAATAACCTGCTAACTCACCCCTGAAATACCTACTTATTCACCCTATTTTGTTTATTGGACTCATTTCTCATTTGAAATGCCCATTTTTGGGGGGCCGGAAATGTGCGACTTTAAAGGGTGATTTCTACGATACCCCACTTTTGCGCGTCGGACCTCAACTTTTCCCGTAAACGCAGAAAAACCGCAATTTTCAGGAGAAACGAGAAAGACATCCCCTCCCTCTGCCACCCACCCGCCCAACTGACTGCCATCCATTAGACATGCACAGATAGTTCTGAGGGTCTGTCTGTGATGTCATAAAGGGCCTGCTGATCAATGGGCAGCTTTCTGATTGGTTGCTGTATTTGATTGACAGATGGAAGCTGGCAGCTGATTGGCTGTCTAGCCTAAAGTGCTTTACACACCTCCCTGATCGTACCAGTGGCTAAGACTCCACCTCAGCTCATTGGGTAATGAAAAATTTAGAACAATTGATGGATGAAAGCAGACAGGCCGGCAATTTTGGGACACTCAGTGGACTTTATTAATGCAATGCACCTTTGTATATTCACATGCATTCGCTTCATGCTGTAACCACTGTGCATAAAAATTTGGAAACATGGCATATAGTGTATCTTTTGGTGTCTAAGTCATGTTTCCCATATTTTCCCTTCCCAGATGCAAGCCCGTTTGAGTGTTTGGGGCACTTTTTAGCTAAAATCATCCTACAGGGCCAAACTGCATATGCTAAAACCTGCCTATTTTAAATGGTGTAGTGGCCCCTGCAACCTCCAAAAATATCAGGACTTACTTCCCCAATAACCTGCTAACTCACCCCTGAAATACATACTTATTCACCCTATTTTGTTCATTGGACTCATTTCTCATTTGAAATGCCCATTTTTGGGCGGCCGGAAATGTGCGACTTTAAAAGGTGATTTCTACGATACCCCACTTTTGCGTGTCGGACCTCAACTTTTCCCGTAAACGCAAAAAAAACGCAATTTTCAGGAGAAACGAGACAGACATCCCCTCCCTCTGCCACCCACCCGCCTAACTGACAGCCAGCCATTAGACATGCACAGATAGTTCTGAGGGTCTGTTTGTGATGTCATAAAGGGCCTGCTGATCAATGGGCAGCTTTCTGATTGGCTGCTGTATTTGATTGACAGATGGAAGCTGGCAGCTGATTGGCTGTCTAGCCTAAAGTGCTTTACACACCTCCCTGATGGTACCACTGGCTAAGACTCCACCTCAGCTCATTGGGTAATGAAAAATTTAGAACAATTGATGGATGAAAGCAGGCAGGCCGGCCATTTTGGTACGCTCATTGGACTTGTTTAATGCAATGCACCTTTGTATATTCACATGCATTCGCTTCATGCTGTAACCACTGTGCATAAAAATTTGGAAACATGGCAAACAGTGTATCATTTGCTGTCTAAGTCATGTTTCCCATATTTTCCCTTCTCAGATACAAGCCCGTTTGAGTCACTTTTTAGCTAAAATCAACCTACGGGGCCTAACTGCATATGCTAAACCCTGCCTATTTTAAATGGTGTAGTGGCCCCTGCAACCTCCAAAAATATCAGGACTTACTTCCCCAATAACCTGCTAACTCACCCCTGAAATACATACTTATTCACCCTATTTTGTTCATTGGACTCATTTCTACTTTGAAATGCCCATTTTTGGGGGGCCGGAAATGTGCGACTTTAAAAGGTGATTTCTACGATACCCCACTTTTGCGCGTCGGACCTCAACTTTTCCCGTAAACGCAGAAAAACCGCAATTTTCAGGAGAAACGAGACAGACATCCCCTCCCTCTGCCACCCACTCGCCCAACTGACAGCCAGCCATTAGACATGCACAGATAGTTCTGAGGGTCTGTCTGTGATGTCATAAAGGGCCTGCTGATCAATGGGCAGCTTTCTGATTGGTTGCTGTATTTGATTGACAGATGGAAGCTGGCAGCTGATTGGCTGTCTAGCCTAAAGTGCTTTACACACCTCCCTGATGGTACCAGTGGCTAAGACTCCACCTCAGCTCATTGGGTAATGAAAAATTTAGAACAATTGATGGATGAAAGCAGGCAGGCCGGCAATTTTGGGACACTCAGTGGAGTTGTTTAATGCAATGCACCTTTGTATATTCACATGCATTCGTTTCATGCTGTAACCACTGTGCATAAAAATTTGGAAACATGGCATATAGTGTATCTATTGGTGTCTAAGTCATGTTTCCCATATTTTCCCATCCCAGATGCAAGCCCGTTTGAGTGTTTGGGGCACTTTTTAGCTAAAATCATCCTACAGGGCCCAACTGCATTTGCTAAAACCTGCCTATTTTGAATGGTGTAGTGGCCCCTGCAACCTCCAAAAATATCAGGACTTACTTCCCCAATAACCTGCTAACTCACCCCTGAAATACATACTTATTCACCCTATTTTGTTCATTGGACTCATTTCTCATTTGAAATGACCATTTTTGGGGGGGGGGGCACAAATGTGCGTCTTTAAAAGGTGATTTCTACGATACCCCACTTTTGCGCGTCGAACCTCAACTTTTCCCGTAAACGCAGAAAAAGCGCAATTTTCAGGAGAAACGAGACAGACATCCCCTCCCTCTGTCACCCACCCGCCCAACTGACAGCCAGCCATTAGACATGCACAGATAGTTCTGAGGGTCTGTTTGTGATGTCATAAAGGGCCTGCTGATCAATGGGCAGCTTTCTGATTGGCTGCTGTATTTGATTGACAGATGGAAGCTGGCAGCTGATTGGCTGTCTAGCCTAAAGTGCTTTACACACCTCCCTGATGGTACCACTGGCTAAGACTCCACCTCAGCTCATTGGGTAATGAAAAATTTAGAACAATTGATGGATGAAAGCAGGCAGGCCGGCCATTTTGGGACGCTCATTGGACTTGTTTAATGCAATGCACATTTGTATATTCACATGCATTCGCTTCATGCTGTAACCACTATGCATACAAATTTGGAAACATGGCATACAGTGTATCATTTGCTGTCTAAGTCATGTTTCCCATAATTTCCCTTCCCAGATACAAGCCCATTTGAGTGTTTGGGGCACTTTTTAGCTAAAATCATCCTACGGGGCCTAACTGCATATGCTAAAACCTGCCTATTTTGAATGGTGTAGTGGCCCCTGAAACCTCCAAAAATATCAGGACTTACTTCCCCAATAACCTGCTAACTCACCCCTGAAATACATACTTATTCATCCTATTTTGTTCATTGGACTCATTTCTCATTTGAAATGCCCATTTTTGGGGGGCCAGAAATGTGCGTCTTTAAAAGGTGATTTCTACGATACCCCACTTTTGCGCGTCGGACCTCAACTTTTCCCGTAAACGCAGAAAAACCGCAATTTTAGGGAGAAACGAGACAGACATCCCCTCCCTCTGCCACCCACCCGCCCAACTGACAGCCAGCCATTAGACATGCACAGATAGTTCTGAGGGTCTTTCTGTGATGTCATAAAGGGCCTGCTGATCAATGGGCAGCTTTCTGAATGGATGCTGTATTTGATTGACAGATAGAAGCTGGCAGCTGATTGGCTGTCTAGCCTAAAGTGCTTTACACACCTCCCTGATGGTACCACTGGCTAAGACTCCACCTCAGCTCGTTGGGAAATGAAAAATTTAGAACAATTGATGGATGAAAGCAGGCAGGCCTGCCATTTTGGGACGCTCATTGGACTTGTTTAATGCAATGCACCTGTGTAAATTCACATGCATTCGCTTCATGCTGTAACCGCTGTGCATAACAATTTGGAAACATGGCAAACAGTGTATCATTTGGTGTCTAAGTCATGTTTCCCATTTTTTTCCTTCCCAGATACAAGCCCGTTTGAGTGTTTGGGGCACTTTTTAGCTAAAATCATCCTACAGGGCCTAACTGCATATGCTAAAACCTGCCTATTCTAAATGGTGTAGTGGCCCCTGCAACCTCCAAAAATATCAGGACTTACTTCCCCAATAACCTGCTAACTCACCCCTGAAATACCTACTTATTCACCCTATTTTGTTTATTGGACTCATTTCTCATTTGAAATGCCCATTTTTGGGGGGCCGGAAATGTGCGACTTTAAAAGGTGATTTCTACGATACCCCACTTTTGCGCGTCGGACCTCAACTTTTCCCGTAAACGCAGAAAAAACGCAATTTTCAGGAGAAACGAGAAAGACATCCCCTCCCTCTGCCACCCACCCGCCCAACTGACAGCCAGCCATTAGACATGCACAGATAGTTCTGAGGGTCTGTCTGTGATGTCATAAAGGGCCTGCTGATCAATGGGCAGCTTTCTGATTGGTTGCTGTATTTGATTGACAGATGGAAGCTGGCAGCTGATTGGCTGTCTAGCCTAAAGTGCTTTACACACCTCCCTGATGGTACCACTGGCTAAGACTCCACCTCAGCTCGTTGGGAAATGAAAAAATTAGAACAATTGATGGATGAAAGCAGGCAGGCCTGCCATTTTGGGACGCTCATTGGACTTGTTTAATGCAATGCACCTGTGTAAATTCACATGCATTCGCTTCATGCTGTAACCGCTGTGCATAACAATTTGGAAACATGGCAAACAGTGTATTATTTGGTGTCTAAGTCATGTTTCCCATTTTTTTCCTTCCCAGATACAAGCCCGTTTGAGTGTTTGGGGCACTTTTTAGCTAAAATCATCCTACAGGGCCTAACTGCATATGCTAAAACCTGCCTATTCTAAATGGTGTAGTGGCCCCTGCAACCTCCAAAAATATCAGGACTTACTTCCCCAATAACCTGCTAACTCACCCCTGAAATACCTACTTATTCACCCTATTTTGTTTATTGGACTCATTTCTCATTTGAAATGCCCATTTTTGGGGGGCCGGAAATGTGCGACTTTAAAAGGTGATTTCTACGATACCCCACTTTTGCGCGTCGGACCTCAACTTTTCCCGTAAACGCAGAAAAACCGCAATTTTCAGGAGAAACGAGAAAGACATCCCCTCCCTCTGCCACCCACCCGCCCAACTGACTGCCATCCATTAGACATGCACAGATAGTTCTGAGGGTCTGTCTGTGATGTCATAAAGGGCCTGCTGATCAATGGGCAGCTTTCTGATTGGTTGCTGTATTTGATTGACAGATGGAAGCTGGCAGCTGATTGGCTGTCTAGCCTAAAGTGCTTTACACACCTCCCTGATCGTACCAGTGGCTAAGACTCCACCTCAGCTCATTGGGTAATGAAAAATTTAGAACAATTGATGGATGAAAGCAGACAGGCCGGCAATTTTGGGACACTCAGTGGACTTGTTTAATGCAATGCACCTTTGTATATTCACATGCATTCGCTTCATGCTGTAACCACTGTGCATAAAAATTTGGAAACATGGCATATAGTGTATCTTTTGGTGTCTAAGTCATGTTTCCCATATTTTCCCTTCCCAGATGCAAGCCCGTTTGAGTGTTTGGGGCACTTTTTAGCTAAAATCATCCTACAGGGCCTAACTGCATATGCTAAAACCTGCCTATTTTAAATGGTGTAGTGGCCCCTGCAACCTCCAAAAATATCAGGACTTACTTCCCCAATAACCTGCTAACTCACCCCTGAAATACATACTTTTTCACCCTATTTTGTTCATTGGACTCATTTCTCATTTGAAATGCCCATTTTTGGGGGGCCAGAAATGTGCGTCTATAAAAGGTGATTTCTACGATACCCCACTTTTGCGCGTCGAACCTCAACTTTTCCCGTAAACGCAGAAAAAGCGCAATTTTCAGGAGAAACGAGACAGACATCCCCTCCCTCTGTCACCCACCCGCCCAACTGACAGCCAGCCATTAGACATGCACAGATAGTTCTGAGGGTCTGTTTGTGATGTCATAAAGGGCCTGCTGATCAATGGGCAGCTTTCTGATTGGCTGCTGTATTTGATTGACAGATGGAAGCTTGCAGCTGATTGGCTGTCTAGCCTAAAGTGCTTTACACACCTCCCTGATGGTACCAGTGGCTAAGACTCCACCTCAGCTCATTGGGTAATGAAAAATTTAGAACAATTGATGGATGAAAGCAGGCAGGCCGGCAATTTTGGGACACTCAGTGGACTTTTTTAATGCAATGCACCTTTGTATATTCACATGCATTCGCTTCATGCTGTAACCACTGTGCATAAAAATTTGGAAACATGGCATATAGTGTATCTTTTGGTGTCTAAGTCATGTTTCCCATATTTTCCCTTCCCAGATGCAAGCCCGTTTGAATGTTTGGGGCACTTTTTAACTAAAATCATCCTACGGGGCCTAACTGCATATGCTAATACCTGCCTATTTTGAATGGTGTAGTGGCCCCTGCAACCTCCAAAAATATCAGGACTTACTTCCCCAATAACCTGCTAACTCACCCCTGAAATACATACTTATTCATCCTATTTTGTTCATTGGACTCATTTCTCATTTGAAATGCCCATTTTTGGGGGGCCAGAAATGTTCGTCTTTAAAAGGTGATTTCTACGATACCCCACTTTTGCGCGTCGGACCTCAACTTTTCCCGTAAACGCAGAAAAAGCACAATTTTCAGGAGAAACGAGACAGACATCCCCTCCCTCTGTCACCCACCCGCCCAACTGACAGCCAGCCATTAGACATGCACAGATAGTTCTGAGGGTCTGTTTGTGATGTCATAAAGGGCCTGCTGATCAATGGGCAGCTTTCTGATTGGCTGCTGTATTTGATTGACAGATGGAAGCTGGCAGCTGATTGGCTGTCTAGCCTAAAGTGCTTTACACACCTCCCTGATGGTACCACTGGCTAAGACTCCACCTCAGCTCATTGGGTAATGAAAAATTTAGAACAATTGATGGATGAAAGCAGGCAGGCGGCCATTTTGGGACGCTCATTGGACTTGTTTAATGCAATGCACATTTGTATATTCACATGCATTCGCTTCATGCTGTAACCACTATGCATACAAATTTGGAAACATGGCATACAGTGTATCATTTGCTGTCTAAGTCATGTTTCCCATATTTTCCCTTCCCAGATACAAGCCCATTTGAGTGTTTGGGGCACTTTTTAGCTAAAATCATCCTACGGGGCCTAACTGCATATGCTAAAACCTGCCTATTTTGAATGGTGTAGTGGCCCCTGAAACCTCCAAAAATATCAGGACTTACTTCCCCAATAACCTGCTAACTCACCCCTGAAATACATACTTATTCATCCTATTTTGTTCATTGGACTCATTTCTCATTTGAAATGCCCATTTTTGGGGGGCCAGAAATGTGCGTCTTTAAAAGGTGATTTCTACGATACCCCACTTTTGCGCGTCGGACCTCAACTTTTCCCGTAAACGCAGAAAAACCGCAATTTTAGGGAGAAACGAGACAGACATCCCCTCCCTCTGCCACCCACCCGCCCAACTGACAGCCAGCCATTAGACATGCACAGATAGTTCTGAGGGTCTTTCTGTGATGTCATAAAGGGCCTGCTGATCAATGGGCAGCTTTCTGAATGGCTGCTGTATTTGATTGACAGATGGAAGCTGGCAGCTGATTGGCTGTCTAGCCTAAAGTGCATTACACACCTCCCTGATGGTACCACTGGCTAAGACTCCACCTCAGCTCGTTGGGAAATGAAAAATTTAGAACAATTGATGGATGAAAGCAGGCAGGAATGCCATTTTGGGACGCTCATTGGACTTGTTTAATGCAATGCACCTGTGTAAATTCACATGCATTCGCTTCATGCTGTAATCGCTGTGCATAACAATTTGGAAACATGGCAAACAGTGTATCATTTGGTGTCTAAGTCATGTTTCCCATATTTTCCCTTCCCAGATACAAGCCCGTTTGAGTGTTTGGGGCACTTTTTAGCTAAAATCATCCTACAGGGCCTAACTGCATATGCTAAAGCCTGCCTATTCTAAATGGTGTAGTGGCCCCTGCAACCTCCAAAAATATCAGGACTTACTTCCCCAATAACCTGCTAACTCACCCCTGAAATACCTACTTATTCACCCTATTTTGTTTATTGGACTCATTTCTCATTTGAAATGCCCATTTTTGGGGGGCCGGAAATGTGCGACTTTAAAAGGTGATTTCTACGATACCCCACTTTTGCGCGTCGGACCTCAACTTTTCCCGTAAACGCAGAAAAAGCACAATTTTCAGGAGAAACGAGACAGACATCCCCTCCCTCTGTCACCCACCCGCCCAACTGACAGCCAGCCATTAGACATGCACAGATAGTTCTGAGGGTCTGTTTGTGATGTCATAAAGGGCCTGCTGATCAATGGGCAGCTTTCTGATTGGCTTCTGTATTTGATTGACTGATGGAAGCTGGCAGCTGATTGGCTGTCTAGCCTAAAGTGCTTTACACACCTCCCTGATGGTACCACTGGCTAAGACTCCACCTCAGCTCATTGGGTAATGAAAAATTTAGAACAATTGATGGATGAAAGCAGGCAGGCCGGCCATTTTGGGACGCTCATTGGACTTGTTTAATGCAATGCACATTTGTATATTCACATGCATTCGCTTCATGCTGTAACCACTATGCATACAAATTTGGAAACATGGCATACAGTGTATCATTTGCTGTCTAAGTCATGTTTCCCATATTTTCCCTTCCCAGATACAAGCCCATTTGAGTGTTTGGGGCACTTTTTAGCTAAAATCATCCTACGGGGCCTAACTGCATATGCTAAAACCTGCCTATTTTGAATGGTGTAGTGGCCCCTGAAACCTCCAAAAATATCAGGACTTACTTCCCCAATAACCTGCTAACTCACCCCTGAAATACATACTTATTCATCCTATTTTGTTCATTGGACTCATTTCTCATTTGAAATGCCCATTTTTGGGGGGCCAGAAATGTGCGTCTTAAAAAGGTGATTTCTACGATACCCCACTTTTGCGCGTCGGACCTCAACTTTTCCCGTAAACGCAGAAAAACCGCAATTTTAGGGAGAAACGAGACAGACATCCCCTCCCTCTGCCACCCAACCGCCCAACTGACAGCCAGCCATTAGACATGCACAGATAGTTCTGAGGGTCTTTCTGTGATGTCATAAAGGGCCTGCTGATCAATGGGCAGCTTTCTGAATGGCTGCTGTATTTGATTGACAGATGGAAGCTGGCAGCTGATTGGCTGTCTAGCCTAAAGTGCTTTACACACCTCCCTGATGGTACCACTGGCTAAGACTCCACCTCAGCTCGTTGGGAAATGAAAAATTTAGAACAATTGATGGATGAAAGCAGGCAGGAATGCCATTTTGGGACGCTCATTGGACTTGTTTAATGCAATGCACCTGTGTAAATTCACATGCATTCGCTTCATGCTGTAATCGCTGTGCATAACAATTTGGAAACATGGCAAACAGTGTATCATTTGGTGTCTAAGTCATGTTTCCCATTTTTTTCCTTCCCAGATACAAGCCCGTTTGAGTGTTTGGGGCACTTTTTAGCTAAAATCATCCTACAGGGCCTAACTGCATATGCTAAAACCTGCCTATTCTAAATGGTGTAGTGGCCCCTGCAACCTCCAAAAATATCAGGACTTACTTCCCCAATAACCTGCTAACTCACCCCTGAAATACCTACTTATTCACCCTATTTTGTTTATTGGACTCATTTCTCATTTGAAATGCCCATTTTTGGGGGGCCGGAAATGTGCGACTTTAAAAGGTGATTTCTACGATACCCCACTTTTGCGCGTCGGACCTCAACTTTTCCCGTAAACGCAGAAAAACCGCAATTTTCAGGAGAAACGAGAAAGACATCCCCTCCCTCTGCCACCCACCCGCCCAACTGACAGCCAGCCATTAGACATGCACAGATAGTTCTGAGGGTCTGTCTGTGATGTCATAAAGGGCCTGCTGATCAATGGGCAGCTTTCTGATTGGTTGCTGTATTTGATTGACAGATGGAAGCTGGCAGCTGATTGGCTGTCTAGCCTAAAGTGCTTTACACACCTCCCTGATGGTACCAGTGGCTAAGACTCCACCTCAGCTCATTGGGTAATGAAAAATTTAGAACAATTGATGGATGAAAGCAGGCAGGCCGGCAATTTTGGGACACTCAGTGGACTTGTTTAATGCAATGCACCTTTGTATATTCACATGCATTCGCTTCATGCTGTAACCACTGTGCATAAAAATTTGGAAACATGGCATATAGTGTATCTTTTGGTGTCTAAGTCATGTTTCCCATATTTTCCCTTCCCAGATGCAAGCCCGTTTGAATGTTTGGGGCACTTTTTAACTAAAATCATCCTACGGGGCCTAACTGCATATGCTAATACCTGCCTATTTTGAATGGTGTAGTGGCCCCTGCAACCTCCAAAAATATCAGGACTTACTTCCCCAATAACCTGCTAACTCACCCCTGAAATACATACTTATTCATCCTATTTTGTTCATTGGACTCATTTCTCATTTGAAATGCCCATTTTTGGGGGGCCGGAAATGTGCGACTTTAAAAGGTGATTTCTACGATACCCCACTTTTGCGCGTCGGACCTCAACTTTTCCCGTAAACGCAGAAAAACCGCAATTTTCAGGAGAAACGAGAAAGACATCCTCTGCCACCCACCCGCCCAACTGACAGCCAGCCATTAGACATGCACAGATAGTTCTGAGGGTCTGTCTGTGATGTCATAAAGGGCCTGCTGATCAATGGGCAGCTTTCTGATTGGTTGCTGTATTTGATTGACAGATGGAAGCTGGCAGCTGATTGGCTGTCTAGCCTAAAGTGCTTTACACACCTCCCTGATGGTACCAGTGGCTAAGACTCCACCTCAGCTCATTGGGTAATGAAAAATTTAGAACAATTGATGGATGAAAGCAGGCAGGCCGGCAATTTTGGGACACTCAGTGGACTTGTTTAATGCAATGTACCTTTGTATATTCACATGCATTCGCTTCATGCTGTAACCACTGTGCATAAAAATTTGGAAACATGGCATATAGTGTATCTTTTGGTGTCTAAGTCATGTTTCCCATATTTTCCCTTCCCAGATGCAAGCCCGTTTGAATGTTTGGGGCACTTTTTAACTAAAATCATCCTACGGGGCCTAACTGCATATGCTAATACCTGCCTATTTTGAATGGTGTAGTGGCCCCTGCAACCTCCAAAAATATCAGGACTTACTTCCCCAATAACCTGCTAACTCACCCCTGAAATACATACTTATTCATCCTATTTTGTTCATTGGACTCATTTCTCATTTGAAATGCCCATTTTTGGGGGCCAGAAATGTTCGTCTTTAAAAGGTGATTTCTACGATACCCCACTTTTGCGCGTCGGACCTCAACTTTTCCCGTAAACGCAGAAAAAGCACAATTTTCAGGAGAAACGAGACAGACATCCCCTCCCTCTGTCACCCACCCGCCCAACTGACAGCCAGCCATTAGACATGCACAGATAGTTCTGAGGGTCTGTTTGTGATGTCATAAAGGGCATGCTGATCAATGGGCAGCTTTCTGATTGGCTGCTGTATTTGATTGACAGATGGAAGCTGGCAGCTGATTGGCTGTCTAGCCTAAAGTGCTTTACACACCTCCCTGATGGTACCACTGGCTAAGACTCCACCTCAGCTCATTGGGTAATGAAAAATTTAGAACAATTGATGGATTAAAGCAGGCAGGTCGGCCATTTTGGGACGCTCATTGGACTTGTTTAATGCAATGCACATTTGTATATTCACATGCATTCGCTTCATGCTGTAACCACTATGCATACAAATTTGGAAACATGGCATACAGTGTATCATTTGCTGTCTAAGTCATGTTTCCCATATTTTCCCTTCCCAGATACAAGCCCATTTGAGTGTTTGGGGCACTTTTTAGCTAAAATCATCCTACGGGGCCTAACTGCATATGCTAAAACCTGCCTATTTTGAATGGTGTAGTGGCCCCTGAAACCTCCAAAAATATCAGGACTTACTTCCCCAATAACCTGCTAACTCACCCCTGAAATACATACTTATTCATCCTATTTTGTTCATTGGACTCATTTCTCATTTGAAATGCCCATTTTTGGGGGGCCAGAAATGTTCGTCTTTAAAAGGTGATTTCTACGATACCCCACTTTTGCGCGTCGGACCTCAACTTTTCCCGTAAACGCAGAAAAAGCACAATTTTCAGGAGAAACGAGACAGACATCCCCTCCCTCTGTCACCCACCCGCCCAACTGACAGCCAGCCATTAGACATGCACAGATAGTTCTGAGGGTCTGTTTGTGATGTCATAAAGGGCCTGCTGATCAATGGGCAGCTTTCTGATTGGCTGCTGTATTTGATTGACAGATGGAAGCTGGCAGCTGATTGGCTGTCTAGCCTAAAGTGCTTTACACACCTCCCTGATGGTACCACTGGCTAAGACTCCACCTCAGCTCATTGGGTAATGAAAAATTTAGAACAATTGATGGATGAAAGCAGGCAGGCCGGCCATTTTGGGACGCTCATTGGACTTGTTTAATGCAATGCACATTTGTATATTCACATGCATTCGCTTCATGCTGTAACCACTATGCATACAAATTTGGAAACATGGCATACAGTGTATCATTTGCTGTCTAAGTCATGTTTCCCATATTTTCCCTTCCCAGATACAAGCCCATTTGAGTGTTTGGGGCACTTTTTAGCTAAAATCATCCTACGGGGCCTAACTGCATATGCTAAAACCTGCCTATTTTGAATGGTGTAGTGGCCCCTGAAACCTCCAAAAATATCAGGACTTACTTCCCCAATAACCTGCTAACTCACCCCTGAAATACCTACTTATTCATCCTATTTTGTTCATTGGACTCATTTCTCATTTGAAATGCCCATTTTTGGGGGCCAGAAATGTTCGTCTTTAAAAGGTGATTTCTACGATACCCCACTTTTGCGCGTCGGACCTCAAATTTTCCCGTAAACGCAGAAAAAGCACAATTTTCAGGAGAAACGAGACAGACATCCCCTCCCTCTGTCACCCACCCGCCCAACTGACAGCCAGCCATTAGACATGCACAGATAGTTCTGAGGGTCTGTTTGTGATGTCATAAAGGGCCTGCTGATCAATGGGCAGCTTTCTGATTGGCTGCTGTATTTGATTGACAGATGGAAGCTGGCAGCTGATTGGCTGTCTAGCCTAAAGTGCTTTACACACCTCCCTGATGGTACCACTGGCTAAGACTCCACCTCAGCTCATTGGGTAATGAAAAATTTAGAACAATTGATGGATGAAAGCAGGCAGGCCGGCCATTTTGGGACGCTCATTGGACTTGTTTAATGCAATGCACATTTGTATATTCACATGCATTCGCTTCATGCTGTAACCACTATGCATACAAATTTGGAAACATGGCATACAGTGTATCATTTGCTGTCTAAGTCATGTTTCCCATATTTTCCCTTCCCAGATACAAGCCCATTTGAGTGTTTGGGGCACTTTTTAGCTAAAATCATCCTACGGGGCCTAACTGCATATGCTAAAACCTGCCTATTTTGAATGGTGTAGTGGCCCCTGAAACCTCCAAAAATATCAGGACTTACTTCCCCAATAACCTGCTAACTCACCCCTGAAATACATACTTATTCATCCTATTTTGTTCATTGGACTCATTTCTCATTTGAAATGCCCATTTTTGGGGGGCCAAAAATGTTCGTCTTTAAAAGGTGATTTCTACGATACCCCACTTTTGCACGTCGGACCTCAACTTTTCCCGTAAACGCAGAAAAAGCACAATTTTCAGGAGAAACGAGACAGACATCCCCTCCCTCTGTCACCCACCCGCCCAACTGACAGCCAGCCATTAGACATGCACAGATAGTTCTGAGGGTCTGTTTGTGATGTCATAAAGGGCCTGCTGATCAATGGGCAGCTTTCTGATTGGCTGCTGTATTTGATTGACAGATGGAAGCTGGCAGCTGATTGGCTGTCTAGCCTAAAGTGCTTTACACACCTCCCTGATGGTACCACTGGCTAAGACTCCACCTCAGCTCATTGGGTAATGAAAAATTTAGAACAATTGATGGATGAAAGCAGGCAGGCCGGCCATTTTGGGACGCTCATTGGACTTGTTTAATGCAATGCACATTTGTATATTCACATGCATTCGCTTCATGCTGTAACCACTATGCATACAAATTTGGAAACATGGCATACAGTGTATCATTTGCTGTCTAAGTCATGTTTCCCATATTTTCAAAAAGGGAGAGAAACAGGAATGTCCTGTCTATATGGGTGCACCTATATCATTTAAAATTTTGTACTTTTATTAGGTATGCTTTAAAAATACTGCGAAATGTTTATTAAAAAATAGGGAGAATTAGACAAACAACACTTAAAGTAGGAAATCACAAGTAATAAAATAAGGTGGCAGGCAGACTGCTCTCACTCAATTCACTTCTGTAATGAGGATGGATTAACATGTGTGAGTATATCGTGTTTGGTGTGTTTTCACATTTAGTGTTTTCACCGTAAAGTATCCACACAAGAGGTGTAATCCCTGTTCCTGTTGAATATACAGGGAACAGGTACTGAGATAATCACCCCGTTACCCAGAAATCAACTGGGAAGACAATGGGTGTGAGGTACAAAATATATATATATAATCGCATTAACTCCTTGGCGGGCCCGCACACGGAGATTCCTGCTATAGACCTCAAAGGACTCGGCTATAGGTAGATGTTATTCTGCTCTGTTATCAGGATCTATCAGGCTGATGCGGTGTGGTATTCACCGCAGAGCTCTGAGATCACTGATGTCAGGCAGGACAAGTCTTTTTGCCGGTCTGCTCAGTGTTACAAAATCATTGGGCTGACCGTATGTTAATGGTGCCTGAAATATATGCTCAATGGCTGGGCACTTAACTAAACGGGTTCTTAGCCAGTATTGACGCCTCTTATATGACACTACCCTTATAAGGGCTGTGAGATATAGTGGATAATTCACACAAGTAATCAAAATAACATCCTAACAATGAAAAATAATAAAGAGTGGAGGAGAGCTGACTCTGCCTGCGCACCGCTAGCCGGCACGCGCTTCGCAGAACAGCTTTTTCAAGGCCAACCAGACGCTAGCCACGTCAGGATTTTTATACCTCTGTGCGTCCCAGTCCACCAATTGTAGGTCCGCCCGTGTGAGTATTTGCTACGGTATGCGAGCGGCATCAATTTCAGCTGTCGGGAGTGAATAGCGCAAAGTTTCTCTGTTTAGGTACATAATACATAATATGTCATGATTGTGCATCAATGGCTCTCATATGATCTGTGCGTTTCTCCACTGTATATTCGATAGAGGCGTACATTTGTTCCGATGTTGTGGGCTGGTAATAACTTGGTATATGGTTGACAGGTAATCTGTCACGATCCGCTGATGCTTATCACAAGCGGGTTTTGTGCTTCATTGTGGTTTCATAATTAATGGTCTGTCCATCTTCCTAAAAGCCCCGCCACCATGTAGTCCCTAGTCATCAAGATGTAACTGTGGAGAGGTAAATTCTCCAATCCGTCTGTTTTCGCAAAGTGAGGTTGGATTTTGTCAACACATCTTATGCCGTCACGTGTGTCGAATATATAGTTCCTAGTGGTTCTGAGATATGGATGCCTTGTTGGGTAGATATGTCACTCTCCTGTCAGTTGACACACTGTCAACACGTATTGTGTCGACATTCGTGTCAGTGGTATTGATCCTCATGAATCCGGGATCATAAGTATAGTGTGTCACTCTCTTATCGGATAACGCCGTATCATAATCACCCCTGGTGACTAAGTTAATGTTTTAATCTCATTGTGTATCGTGAAACTATGAAGTATAGTTGTTACTCATATGAATTCCTGTGGAGACTTCAGGAATGTTCCCCCTGTGTACAGTTAGGGGTAGTCGTGGTTTGTATGGTCTCAGCAGTGATCGACACGTCCTGTGTCGTCCTGATTGATGTTGGTTACATTCATTACTGCAAGGAAGTTTGTTAGATACGCTCACTTGAATTCATCGCTAATGTTGGTAAACAAGATTTGTCAAGGAGAACAAAAATACTGCATGAATTTGGTTGGGTAGGCTAAAATATTACTGAAGTAAGTAGTGACATATCTTATGTTGTCCTGTTTGATGCATGAGAAATAATCCGTTTGAGAAAATATTAGTATATGCATTCGGCTTAAAATCCCATATAGTGTATGTCTCATGGAGTCGTTAGTGCATTGTCATTTACAGTAATAGCAAAATAGTAGTCGACATTCGTATTAATTAATCATAGTGTGATGCGTCATTGTGAGTATATGTATCAATGTCTTATCCTCCGATACATTCTTATCCAGGCCACTCGTAACTGTGTTAATGTTTCTTTTCTAGTGTTACTAAGTATCAGTGCCCAGAGGTGAACTTATTTATCGATTGCGATTGGTATGGGGATTTTAGAGGTACATCTACATATGCACAGTAGGATTTAAATGATGGTCAACACGTCCTGTGTCGTCATTGTTGGAGCCAATGGAATTCGCTCATAGAAAAATGTGTTGAAAACAATCTTTTTCATATAAGATTATGTTTATTTCTAAAGTTATTGAAGTGAGAAACATACTGTCCTCAATTATCGTCTTTCATGTGCACATATTTATAGCTGAGACGGTATGGGTATCGGTAGGAGTATCTATGAAAGGTTACCGTTACATAATTTCTGTGTCAATTATTAAATTACTGGTAGGTCCTGGCTTAGTTGTAATAATAATAGGTGATAGGTCTAGTGTTGTGTCAAAGTAATAGGTAAATATGTGGTGGAGTATGTTGACATAATATTAGTGATAATAAAACGAAAAAGAGAAAAAAAAAGGAGAAAAAAGAAAATTAAGAAAGTGTGCACACCGCAAATAGTTGAGTGATAGCTGTGAACATAAACCATTCCATGGATATCATAGATATCTCATATAAGTGCGCTCCGCTGTCAGTGTGGTACTAATGATGGGGTTAGTGTGAAGGTCAATGACCCTATAGGTCACGGAGTATATATTGGCTAATATTAGAAGTGTAGAAAGTTTTATATTCTTGAGTGCAAGAATTAACCATTGAGTGTAGTATGTCACCCGTGCAAGAATTAACCATTAAGTGTGGTGTGCCACCCGTGTTAATGGCTTGACCCCAAATTCGGGGGGGGCCTATATACCAGTGTTTGTTATTAAGGGTAACTTATGGGGTCCTCGATCCCTGGAATAAAACAGGTACATTGCAGAGTCTCTGTAGTTGGTGAACATTGTGAGCTGGTTATATCCTATCATCGTTCCAACATGGGACATGTTGTGAGTCTATGATTAATATTGGTCCTGTGCAATAGGACATATTAATCCTATATATCTGGTATCTTCCCCAACTGGGGTCAATTATCAGATCTGGGTTAATCGACTAGGGGTCATGCGTTTCAGAGGAACTATCGGTCTCATGGGCTGTTTGCATTGTATGGTTTACAGGAAAGCAGCATAACTATTCTCCTCGTTAAGGCCTTTCGGAGACATAGTGTCCATGAGGAAGATTAATCTGGTCTCCTGTTTAAGTAACTCAGCATCAATGTCCCCTCTCCTAATGCCTAGATCGATTTTCTTCATCCCATAGGCAAGTAGACCTACTGATTTGCTGTTATGGTGGTGGTAGAAATGTCGGGCAACAGGCGTAAGTGTTTTCATTGCTCTCCTGTCCCTCTCAGCATTCTTGATGCTGGATATGTGTTCCAGTAATCTTTTCTTCAGTGGTCTCTTAGTTTTACCTATGTATGTTTTGGAACATGGACATTGTAGATTGTATATAACTGCCACTGTGTCACAATTGATATGTTCGCCAATTTTCCATTTTTTGCCAAATTTGTCCACATAATCCTCTTTCGGGGTCATGATGCTGCATGCTTTACAAAAGCCACATCTGGAGGAGCCGGTTTTCCTTTTGATGATCTTATGGCTTTTCTCCAAATGGCTGTGCACCAGGATATCTCGCAGATTTTTGCTTCTTCTCCAGTTGATCTGTATTCGATTGTCCATAATCCCAACTAAATCGGGATCCGTCTGGAGAACCCCCATATGTCTATTGAGGATTGTTTGGATTTTTTGCCATTCATTACAGTATGTGCTAATAAAGCGTACTTGATTGTCCTTCTCATCACGTTTTTTCTTTTTTGTGGAGGGGACCAGGAGTTGTTCTCTGTTGTATGTTAGCGTTTCATTGTAAGCTTTTTTGACCGTCCGATGGCTGTATCCTCTCTCTCTCAGGCGGTTACTTAGTTCGTCTGCTCTTACTTTAAAAGTGTCTGTTTTTGAGCAGTTCCGTTTAGTTCTTAAATACTCTCCTTTTGGTAACCCCTTGATGACTGCGGGATAGTGAGCGCTGTCGCTATGGAGTAGAGAGTTGGTTGCTGTGGATTTTCTGAACATGTCTGTAGAGATTGAGCCATCATGTTCGATTATAATATGTAAATCAAGGTAGTTTACTTCAGTTTGACTCATCTCGTATGTCAGACGTAAATTAAGATGGTTTTGGTTCAGCTTATCCATAAGCTCCAAAAACAGACTTTTATCCCCCTCCCAGACAATGAGGAGATCGTCAATATAGCGAAGCCAGAGGAGAATGGGATTCGTTAGCCTTTCATTCTCCTCGCAGAAAACAACTTCCCGCTCCCACCACCCCAGGTACAGGTTCGCATACGTGGGGGCACAAGTGCTCCCCATCGCAGTCCCCCGCACCTGGAGGTAGAAGCTTTCATTACATACAAAGTAGTTTCTTATCAGGACAAATCTTAATAGTTGTATGATGAAGTCGTTCAGTTCGCTTTCTCTCTCCATGCTCAGAAAGTATTGTACCGCCTGCAGACCATACCTGTGATGTATGCTTGTATACAAGCTCTCTACATCACAGGTAATGATCCAGGCGGACTTACTGAGAACAACATCCTGTAATTTGGTCAGCACCTCCATTGTGTCCCGGACATACGAGGGGAGGCTGACTACATACTTTCTTAGATGGGCATCCACAAATTGGCTCGCCTTCTCTGATAGTCCTCCCATTCCGGACACAATGGGCCGTCCTGGGGTACCTTATCATTCTTGTGGATTTTTGGCAGTAAATACATGGTTGGTATTTTTACTTCAGAAATCTGGAGGAATTGTGATTGTGATTTAGTGATTACCCCATTATGGGTCGCTGTGTTTACAATGTTGTTATAGATGTCCAAAAAGTCCTGCGTGGGGTTAAAAGTCAGTTTTTTGTAGCACGTAGTGTCACTAAGTTGTCGATCCAACTCCTTAACATATAGGGCTCTGGACCATAGGACCACATTACCACCTTTATCCGATGGCTTTACAATGGTGTCCTTCCAGTTTTTGATTTCTTCCAATGCTGCTCTCTCATCCCTGTTAAGATTTTGTGGGAGATGACAGGAGTTTTTGGTGCGTTCTAAATAGTCCAGATCCTTACTGACCAAATCCAGGTATGTTTTTACTACCGGGCATGTCTGAAAGTTGGGGTAAAATTTAGATGTTTTTTTTTTTTTCAGATTTTTAATGCGGTTCTCATCTAATTCTGAGGTTGTCACCATGGGGGCTTCTGTTGTATAGTCATCCTGTAGACTTTCAAGGATGGCAATGGCTGCCTCTTCTTCTGTAGTAAGTGTGACATCAAGTTCATGTTGGTCTCCTTGGGCTGCATTGAGGGTGTCTCGTTCATTGGATAATTTAGCTCTGTTGCAAAAGAATTTCTTTAAAAGCAGTTTCCTTGCAAATAGATTAAGGTCTTTTTCGACCACAAAGCGATTGAAGGAACTTGAGGGGGAGAAGGAAAGTCCTTTCTGTAATATGCGTACTTGTGCAGGTGTGAGACTGTGTTCGGATAAATTGATTATTTTGAGGGAATCCGAGTCTGGTGATGTTATTTCCGATATTTGCGGAATTCCCTCGGATCTTCCCTCCAGTCTCTGTTTTCCCTCTTTCTTCTTCTTCCCCCTCCTCGTCTTTCTGTATCCCATCCTAAGTTCTCTCTTGTATCCCTGGGGCTCAGTCCTAAAAAATCCTTCTGTGTACCTCTGCGAGGGACATCTGTGGCTGATTCACTCCCAGAAGAGTCTACTTCGGATGTACTATAATGTAAGGGGTTGGCTGATGAGCTTCTTCTCCCATTATAGTTACTCCATCTGTATACATTGTTAGATTGGAAATCATTCATATCTCTCTGCAGTTTGCTTTTTTTCCTGCTAATTATCTCCTTCTCCATCCCTTCAATTTCCACTTTGTATTTATGATATGTTTTTTGGAATTTTTCCAATCCTTCAAATTCCTTAAGTTTGCCACTCAGAGCAGTGATTTCTGTGTTGTATTTGTTGAGCAAAATCTCATCATGTTTGACAAGAATGTCAATTAATTCAAAGGAACATCGTGTTAAACATTTCTCCCATTCTGACTTAAGCGTGTCGTTGGCCAGTTCAAATGAGGGGAAGACCTTTGGCCTCAACCCTCTTGGGGTGATCCTCTGTTTAATATAGCTCTCAAACGTCATTTTATTCCAGAACGTTTTCGACTGTTTTATCAGAGCTAATTTGAGTTGGTGTAGGTCGTTTTGCCAGTCATCACTTTTGGTATTAATATGTGATATGTCTTTCTCCAATAATGATTCCATGCATTTTTGGAGGTTGGCCTGTCTATTGGATAACTCCTGACTAAGGCTAAAAGTTGGTAAGGTGTTCGGATTTATTTCAGGATTAGACATATCTGGCGAGTTGGCGCTGGGCAGAGAGGCGAAAACTCACTGTTAGTGGGTTAAGTCTGGTTGTGAACAATGGTATATTGAGTATTAAAGTATTACAGCGTTTCAGTATGCTGTTTATTGTCTGTGCTGACCAAATGAGAACGTGAATTTACTTCACTAATACAACGTATAGATCAGAAGGAGAGGGATTGGTCGCACAAGACTACAAATATAATGAATGACCCCCTAAGATGATATACAAAATTCAGTTTAAATGTTATTTTGATTACTTGTGTGAATTATCCACTATATCTCACAGCCCTTATAAGAGTAGTGTCATATAAGAGGCGTCAATACTGGCTAAGAACCCGTTTAGTTAAGTGCCCAGCCATTGAGCATATATTTCAGGCACCATTAACATACGGTCAGCCCAATGATTTTGTAACACTGAGCAGACCGGCAAAAAGACTTGTCCTGCCTGACATCAGTGATCTCAGAGCTCTGCGGTGAATACCACACCGCATCAGCCTGATAGATCCTGATAACAGAGCAGAATAACATCTACCTATAGCCGAGTCCTTTGAGGTCTATAGCAGGAATCTCCGTGTGCGGGCCCGCCAAGGAGTTAATGCGATTATATATATATATTTTGTACCTCACACCCATTGTCTTCCCAGTTGATTTCTGGGTAACGGGGTGATTATCTCAGTACCTGTTCCCTGTATATTCAACAGGAACAGGGATTACACCTCTTGTGTGGATACTTTACGGTGAAAACACTAAATGTGAAAACACACCAAACACGATATACTCACACATGTTAATCCATCCTCATTACAGAAGTGAATTGAGTGAGAGCAGTCTGCCTGCCACCTTATTTTATTACTTGTGATTTCCTACTTTAAGTGTTGTTTGTCTAATTCTCCCTATTTTTTAATAAACATTTCGCAGTATTTTTAAAGCATACCTAATAAAAGTACAAAATTTTAAATGATATAGGTGCACCCATATAGACAGGACATTCCTGTTTCTCTCCCTTTTTGTGACACTTCTTACTGTCCTGGGGTAGCACACCTCCATCTTCAGCTAATACTATATTAAACTGAATTTTGTATATCATCTTAGGGGGTCATTCATTATATTTGTAGTCTTGTGCGACCAATCCCTCTCCTTCTGATCTGTATTTGATTGACAGATGGAAGCTGGCAGCTGATTGGCTGTCTAGCCTAAAGTGCTTTACACACCTCCCTGATGGTACCACTGGCTAAGACTCCACCTCAGCTCATTGGGTAATGAAACATTTAGAACAATTGATGGATGAAAGCAGGCAGGCCAGCCATTTTGGGACACTCAGTGGACTTGTTTAATGCAATGCACCTTTGTATATTCACATGCATTCGCTTCATGCTGTAACCACTGTGCATAAAAATTTGGAAACATGGCATACAGTGTATCATTTTCTGTCTAAGTCATGTTTCCCATATTTTCCCTTCCCAGATACAAGCCCGTTTGAGTGTTTGGGGCACTTTTTAGCTAAAATCATCCTACGGGGCCTAACTGCATATGCTAAAACCTGCCTATTTTGAATGGTGTAGTGGCCCCTGCAACCTCCAAAAATATCAGGACTTACTTCCCCAATAATCTGCTAACTCACTCCTGAAATACATACTTATTCACCCTATTTTGTTCATTGGACTCATTTCTCATTTGAAATGCCCATTTTTGGGGGGCCAGAAATGTGCGTCTTTAAAATGTGATTTCTACGATACCCCACTTTTGCGCGTCGGACCTCAACTTTTCCCGTAAACGCAGAAAAAACGCAATTTTCAGGAGAAACGAGACAGACATCCCCTCCCTCTGCCACCCACCCGCCCAACTGACAGCCAGCCATTAGACATGCACAGATAGTTCTGAGGGTCTGTTTGTGATGTCATAAAGGGCCTGCTGATCAATGGGCAGCTTTCTGATTGGCTGCTGTATTTGATTGACAGATGGAAGCTGGCAGCTGATTGGCTGTCTAGCCTAAAGTGCTTTACACACCTCCCTGATGGTACCACTGGCTAAGACTCCACCTCAGCTCATTGGGTAATGAAAAATTTAGAACAATTGATGGATGAAAGCAGGCAGGCCGGCCATTTTGGGACGCTCATTGGACTTGTTTAATGCAATGCACCTTTGTATATTCACATGCATTCGCTTCATGCTGTAACCACTGTGCATAAAAATTTGGAAACATGGCATACAGTGTATCATTTGCTGTCTAAGTCATGTTTCCCATATTTTCCCTTCCCAGATACAAGCCCGTTTGAGTGTTTGGGGCACTTTTTAGCTAAAATCAACCTACGGGGCCTAACTGCATATGCTAAAGCCCGCCTATTTTGAATGGTGTAGTGGCCCCTGCAACCTCCAAAAATATCAGGACTTACTTCCCCAATAACCTGCTAACTCACCCCTGAAATACATACTTATTCACCCTATTTTGTTCATTGGACTCATTTCTCATTTGAAATGCCCATTTTTGGGGGGGGGCAGAAATGTGCATCTTTAAAAGGTGATTTCTACGATACCCCACTTTTGCGCGTCGGATCTCAACTTTTCCCGTAAACGCAGAAAAAGCGCAATTTTCAGGAGAAACGAGACAGACATCCCCTCCCTCTGCCACCCACCCACCCAACTGACAGCCAGCCATTAGACATGCACAGATAGTTCTGAGAGTCTTTCTGTGATGTCATAAAGGGCCTGCTGATCAATGGGCAGCTTTCTGATTGGCTGCTGTATTTGATTGACAGATGGAAGCTGGCAGCTGATTGGCTGTCTAGCCTAAAGTGCTTTACACACCTCCCTGATGGTACCACTGGCTAAGACTCCACCTCAGCTCATTGGGTAATGAAAAATTTAGAACAATTGATGGATGAAAGCAGGCAGGCCGGCCATTTTGGGACACTCAGTGGACTTGTTTAATGCAATGCACCTTTGTATATTCACATGCATTCGCTTCATGCTGTAACCACTGTGCATAAAAATTTGGAAACATGGCAAACAGTGTATCATTTGCTGTCTAAGTCATGTTTCCCATATTTTCCCTTCCCAGATACAAGCCCGTTTGAGTGATTGGGGCACTTTTTAGCTAAAATCATCCTACGAGGCCTAACTGCATATGCTAAAGCCTGCCTATTTTGAATGGTGTAGTGGCCCCTGCAACCTCCAAAAATATCAGGACTTACTTCCCCAATAACCTGCTAACTCACCCCTGAAATACATACTTATTCACCCTATTTTGTTCATTGGACTCATTTCTCATTTGAAATGCCCATTTTTGGGGATCAAGAAATGTGCGTCTTTAAAAGTTTATTTCTACGATACCCCACTTTTGCGCGTCGGACCTCAACTTTTCCCGTAAACGCAGAAAAACCGCAATTTTCAGGAGAAACGAGACAGACATCCCCTCCCTCGTCCACCCACCCGCCCAACTGACAGCCAGCCATTAGACATGCACAGATAGTTCTGAGGGTCTGTTTGTGATGTCATAAAGGGCCTGCTGATCAATGGGCAGCTTTCTGATTGGCTGCTGTATTTGATTGACAGATGGAAGCTGGCAGCTGATTGGCTGTCTAGCCTAAAGTGCTTTACACACCTCCCTGATGGTACCACTGGCTAAGACTCCACCTCAGCTCATTGGGTAATGAAAAATTTAGAACAATTGATGGATGAAAGCAGGCAGGCCGGCCATTTTGGGACGCTCATTGGACTTGTTTAATGCAATGCACCTTTGTATATTCACATGCATTCGCTTCGTGCTGTAACCACTGTGCATAAAAATTTGGAAACATGGCATACAGTGTATCATTTTCTGTCTAAGTCATGTTTCCCATATTTTTCCTTCCCAGATACAAGCCCGTTTGAGTGTTTGGGGCACTTTTTAGCTAAAATCATCCTACGGGGCCTAACTGCATATGCTAAAACCTGCCTATTTTGAATGGTGTAGTGGCCCCTGCAACCTCCAAAAATATCAGGACTTACTTCCCCAATAATCTGCTAACTCACCCCTGAAATACATACTTATTCACCCTATTTTGTTCATTGGACTCATTTCTCATTTGAAATGCCCATTTTTGGGGGGCCAGAAATGTGCGTCTTTAAAATGTGATTTCTACGATACCCCACTTTTGCGCGTCGGACCTCAACTTTTCCCGTAAACGCAGAAAAAGCGCAATTTTCAGGAGAAACGAGACAGACATCCCCTCCCTCTGCCACCCACCCGCCCAACTGACAGCCAGCCATTAGACATGCACAGATAGTTCTGAGGGTCTGTTTGTGATGTCATAAAGGGCCTGCTGATCAATGGGCAGCTTTCTGATTGGCTGCTGTATTTGAGTGACAGATGGAAGCTGGCAGCTGATTGGCTGTCTAGCCTAAAGTGCTTTACACACCTCCCTGATGGTACCACTGGCTTAGACTCCACCTCAGCTCATTGGGTAATGAAAAATTTCGAACAATTGATGGATGAAAGCAGGCAGGCCGGCCATTTTGGGACACTCAGTGGACTTGTTTAATGCAATGCACCTTTGTATATTCACATGCATTCGCTTCATGCTGTAACTACTGTGCATAAAAATTTGGAAACATGGCAAACAGTGTATCATTTGCTGTCTAAGTCATGTTTCCCATATTTTCCCTTCCCAGATACAAGCCTGTTTGAGTGATTGGGGCACTTTTTAGCTAAAATCATCCTACGAGGCCTAACTGCATATGCTAAAGCCTGCCTATTTTGAATGGTGTAGTGGCCCCTGCAACCTCCAAAAATATCAGGACTTACTTCCCCAATAACCTGCTAACTCACCCCTGAAATACATACTTATTCATCCTATTTTGTTCATTGGACTCATTTCTCATTTGAAATGCCCATTTTTGGTGGGCCAGAAATGTGCGTCTTTAAAAGGTTATTTCTACGATACCCCACTTTTGCGCGTCGGACCTCAACTTTTCCCGTAAACGCAGAAAAAGCGCAATTTTCAGGAGAAACGAGACAGACATCCCCTCCCTCTGCCACCCACCCACCCAACTGACAGCCAGCCATTAGACATGCACAGATAGTTCTGAGGGTCTGTCTGTGATGTCATAAAGGGCCTGCTGATCAATGGGCAGCTTTCTGATTGGCTGCTGTATTTGATTGACAGATGGAAGCTGGCAGCTGATTGGCTGTCTAGCCTAAAGTGCTTTACACACCTCCCTGATGGTACCACTGGCTAAGACTCCACCTCAGCTCATTGGGTAATGAAAAATTTAGAACAATTGATGGATGAAAGCAGGCAGGCCGGCCATTTTGGGACACTCAGTGGACTTGTTTAATGCAATGCACCTTTGTATATTCACATGCATTCGCTTCATGCTGTAACCACTGTGCATAAAAATTTGGAAACATGGCATATAGTGTATCATTTGGTGTCTAAGTCATGTTTCCCATATTTTCCCTTCCCAGATACAAGCCCGTTTGAGTGTTTGGGGCACTTTTTAGCTAAAATCATCCTACGGGGCCTAACTGCATATGCTAAAACCTGCCTTTTTTGAATGGTGCAGTGGCCCCTGCAACCTCCAAAAATATCAGGACTTACTTCCCCAATAATCTGCTAACTCACCCCTCACCCCTGAAATACATACTTATTCACACTATTTTGTTCATTGGACTCATTTCTCATTTGAAATGCCCATTTTTGGGGAGCCAGAAATGTGCGTCTTTAAAATGTGATTTCTACGATACCCCACTTTTGCGCGTCGGACCTCAACTTTTCCCGTAAACGCAGAAAAAGCGCAATTTTCAGGAGAAACGAGACAGACATCCCCTCCCTCTGCCACCCACCCGCCCAACTGACAGCCAGCCATTAGACATGCACAGATAGTTCTGAGGGTTTTTCTGTGATGTCATAAAGGGCCTGCTGATTAAAGGGCAGCTTTCTGATTGGTTGCTGTATTTGATTGACAGATGGAAGCTGGCAGCTGATTGGCTGTCTAGCCTAAAGTGCTTTACACACCTCCCTGATGGTACCACTGGCTAAGAGTCCACCTCAGCTCATTGGGTAATGAAACATTTAGAACAATTGATGGATGAAAGCAGGCAGGCCAGCCATTTTGGGACACTCAGTGGACTTGTTTAATGCAATGCACCTTTGTATAATCACATGCATTCGCTTCATGCTGTAACCACTGTGCATAAAAATTTGGAAACATGGCAAACAGTGTATCATTTGCTGTCTAAGTCATGTTTCTCATATTTTGCCTTCCCAGATACAAGCCCGTTTGAGTGTTTGGGGCACTTTTTAGCTAAAATCATCCTACGGGGCCTAACTGCATATGCTAAAGCCTGCCTATTTTGAATGGTGTAGTGGCCCCTGCAACCTCCAAAAATATCAGGACTTACTTCCCCAATAACCTGCTAACTCACCCCTGAAATACATACTTATTAACCCTATTTTGTTCATTGGACTCATTTCTCATTTGAAATGCCCATTTTTGGGGGGCCAGAAATGTGCGTCTTTAAAAGGTGATTTCTACGATACCCCACTTTTGCGCGTCGGACCTCAACTTTTCCCGTAAACGCAGAAAAAGCGCAATTTTCAGGAGAAACGAGACAGACATCCCCTCCCTCTGCCACCCACCCACCCAACTGACAGCCAGCCATTAGACATGCACAGATAGTTCTGAGGGTCTGTTTGTGATGTCATAAAGGGCCTGCTGATCAATGGGCAGCTTTCTGATTGGCTGCTGTATTTGATTGACAGATGGAATCTGGCAGCTGATTGGCTGTCTAGCCTAAAGTGCTTTACACACCTCCCTGATGGTACCACTGGCTAAGACTCCACCTCAGCTCATTGGGTAATGAAAAATTTAGAACAATTGATGGATGAAAGCAGGTAGGCCGGCCATTTTGGGACGCTCATTGGACTTGTTTAATGCAATGCACCTTTGTATATTCACATGCATTCGCTTCATGCTGTAACCACTGTGCATAAAAATTTGGAAACATGGCAAACAGTGTATCATTTGCTGTCTAAGTCATGTTTCCCATATTTTCCCTTCCCAGATACAAGCCCGTTTGAGTGTTTGTGGCACTTTTTAGCTAAAATCAACCTACGGGGCCTAACTGCATATGCTAAACCCTGCCTATTTTGAATGGTGTAGTGGCCCCTGCAACCTCCAAAAATATCAGGACTTACTTCCCCAATAACCTGCTAACTCACCCCTGAAATACATACTTATTCACCCTATTTTGTTCATTGGACTCATTTCTCATTTGAAATGCCCATTTTTGGGGGGCCAGAAATGTGCTTCTATAAAAGGTGATTTCTGCGATACCCCACTTTTGCGCGTCGGACCTCAACTTTTCCCGTAAACGCAGAAAAAACGCAATTTTCAGGAGAAACGAGACAGACATCCCCTCCCTCTGCCACCCACCCGCCCAACTGACAGCCAGCCATTAGACATGCACAGATAGTTCTGAGGGTCTTTCTGTGATGTCATAAAGGGCCTGCTGATTAAGGGGCAGCTTTCTGATTGGCTGCTGTATTTGATTAACAGATAGAAGCTGGCAGCTGATTGGCAGACTAGCCTAAAGTGCTTTACACACCTCCCTGATGGTACCGCTGGCTAAGACTCCACCTCAGCTTGTTGGGAAATGAAAAATTTAGAACAATTGATGGATGAAAGCAGGCAGGCCGGCCATTTTGGGACGCTCATTGGACTTGTTTAATGCAATGCACCTTTGTATATTCACATGCATTCGCTTCATGCTGTAACCGCTGTGCATAAAAATTTGGAAACATGGCAAACAGTGTATCATTTGGTGTCTAAGTCATGTTTCCCATTTTTTCCCTTCCCAAATACAAGCCCGTTTGAGTGTTTGGGGCACTTTTTAGCTAAAATCATCCTACGGGGCCTAACTGCATATGCTAAAACCTGCCTTTTTTAATGGTGTAGTGGCCCCTGCAACCTCCAAAAATATCAGGACTTACTTCCCCAATAATCTGCTAACTCACCCCTGAAATACATACTTATTCACCCTATTTTGTTCATTGGACTCATTTCTCATTTGAAATGCCCATTTTTGGGGGGCCAGAAATGTGCGTCTTTAAAATGTGATTTCTACGATACCCCACTTTTGCGCGTCGGACCTCAACTTTTCCCGTAAACGCAGAAAAAGCGCAATTTTCAGGAGAAACGAGACAGACATCCCCTCCCTCTGCCACCCACCCGCCCAACTGACAGCCAGCCATTAGACATGCACAGATAGTTCTGAGGGTCTGTTTGTGATGTCATAAAGGGCCTGCTGATCAATGGGCAGCTTTCTGATTGGCTGCTGTATTTGATTGACAGATGGAAGCTGGCAGCTGATTGGCTGTCTAGCCTAAAGTGCTTTACACACCTCCCTGATGGTACCACTGGCTAAGACTCCACCTCAGCTCATTGGGTAATGAAAAATTTAGAACAATTGATGGATGAAAGCAGGCAGGCTGGCCATTTTGGGACGCTCATTGGACTTGTTTAATGCAATGCACCTTTGTATATTCACATGCATTCGCTTCATGCTGTAACCACTGTGCATAAAAATTTGGAAACATGGCATACAGTGTATCATTTGCTGTCTAAGTCATGTTTCCCATATTTTCCCTTCCCAGATACAAGCCCGTTTGAGTGTTTGGGGCACTTTTTAGCTAAAATCAACCTACGGGGCCTAACTGCATATGCTAAAACCTGCCTATTTTGAATGGTGTAGTGGCGACTGCAAACTCCAAAAATATCAGGACTTACTTCCCCAATAATCTGCTAACTCACCCCTGAAATACATACTTATTCACCCTATTTTGTTCATTGGACTCATTTCTCATTTGAAATGCCCATTTTTGGGGGGCCAGAAATGTGCGTCTTTAAAATGTGATTTCTACGATACCCCACTTTTGCGCGTCGGACCTCAACTTTTCCCGTAAACGCAGAAAAAGCGCAATTTTCAGGAGAAACGAGACAGACATCCCCTCCCTCTGCCACCCACCCACCCAACTGACAGCCAGCCATTAGACATGCACAGATAGTTCTGAGGGTCTGTTTGTGATGTCATAAAGGGCCTGCTGATCAATGGGCAGCTTTCTGATTGGCTGCTGTATTTGATTGACAGATGGAATCTGGCAGCTGATTGGCTGTCTAGCCTAAAGTGCTTTACACACCTCCCTGATGGTACCACTGGCTAAGACTCCACCTCAGCTCATTGGGTAATGAAAAATTTAGAACAATTGATGGATGAAAGCAGGTAGGCCGGCCATTTTGGGACGCTCATTGGACTTGTTTAATGCAATGCACCTTTGTATATTCACATGCATTCGCTTCATGCTGTAACCACTGTGCATAAAAATTTGGAAACATGGCAAACAGTGTATCATTTGCTGTCTAAGTCATGTTTCCCATATTTTCCCTTCCCAGATACAAGCCCGTTTGAGTGTTTGTGGCACTTTTTAGCTAAAATCAACCTACGGGGCCTAACTGCATATGCTAAACCCTGCCTATTTTGAATGGTGTAGTGGCCCCTGCAACCTCCAAAAATATCAGGACTTACTTCCCCAATAACCTGCTAACTCACCCCTGAAATACATACTTATTCACCCTATTTTGTTCATTGGACTCATTTCTCATTTGAAATGCCCATTTTTGGGGGGCCAGAAATGTGCTTCTATAAAAGGTGATTTCTGCGATACCCCACTTTTGCGCGTCGGACCTCAACTTTTCCCGTAAACGCAGAAAAAACGCAATTTTCAGGAGAAACGAGACAGACATCCCCTCCCTCTGCCACCCACCCGCCCAACTGACAGCCAGCCATTAGACATGCACAGATAGTTCTGAGGGTCTTTCTGTGATGTCATAAAGGGCCTGCTGATTAAGGGGCAGCTTTCTGATTGGCTGCTGTATTTGATTAACAGATAGAAGCTGGCAGCTGATTGGCAGACTAGCCTAAAGTGCTTTACACACCTCCCTGATGGTACCGCTGGCTAAGACTCCACCTCAGCTTGTTGGGAAATGAAAAATTTAGAACAATTGATGGATGAAAGCAGGCAGGCCGGCCATTTTGGGACGCTCATTGGACTTGTTTAATGCAATGCACCTTTGTATATTCACATGCATTCGCTTCATGCTGTAACCGCTGTGCATAAAAATTTGGAAACATGGCAAACAGTGTATCATTTGGTGTCTAAGTCATGTTTCCCATTTTTTCCCTTCCCAAATACAAGCCCGTTTGAGTGTTTGGGGCACTTTTTAGCTAAAATCATCCTACGGGGCCTAACTGCATATGCTAAAACCTGCCTTTTTTAATGGTGTAGTGGCCCCTGCAACCTCCAAAAATATCAGGACTTACTTCCCCAATAATCTGCTAACTCACCCCTGAAATACATACTTATTCACCCTATTTTGTTCATTGGACTCATTTCTCATTTGAAATGCCCATTTTTGGGGGGCCAGAAATGTGCGTCTTTAAAATGTGATTTCTACGATACCCCACTTTTGCGCGTCGGACCTCAACTTTTCCCGTAAACGCAGAAAAAGCGCAATTTTCAGGAGAAACGAGACAGACATCCCCTCCCTCTGCCACCCACCCGCCCAACTGACAGCCAGCCATTAGACATGCACAGATAGTTCTGAGGGTCTGTTTGTGATGTCATAAAGGGCCTGCTGATCAATGGGCAGCTTTCTGATTGGCTGCTGTATTTGATTGACAGATGGAAGCTGGCAGCTGATTGGCTGTCTAGCCTAAAGTGCTTTACACACCTCCCTGATGGTACCACTGGCTAAGACTCCACCTCAGCTCATTGGGTAATGAAAAATTTAGAACAATTGATGGATGAAAGCAGGCAGGCTGGCCATTTTGGGACGCTCATTGGACTTGTTTAATGCAATGCACCTTTGTATATTCACATGCATTCGCTTCATGCTGTAACCACTGTGCATAAAAATTTGGAAACATGGCATACAGTGTATCATTTGCTGTCTAAGTCATGTTTCCCATATTTTCCCTTCCCAGATACAAGCCCGTTTGAGTGTTTGGGGCACTTTTTAGCTAAAATCAACCTACGGGGCCTAACTGCATATGCTAAAACCTGCCTATTTTGAATGGTGTAGTGGCGACTGCAAACTCCAAAAATATCAGGACTTACTTCCCCAATAATCTGCTAACTCACCCCTGAAATACATACTTATTCACCCTATTTTGTTCATTGGACTCATTTCTCATTTGAAATGCCCATTTTTGGGGGGCCAGAAATGTGCGTCTTTAAAATGTGATTTCTACGATACCCCACTTTTGCGCGTCGGACCTCAACTTTTCCCGTAAACGCAGAAAAAGCGCAATTTTCAGGAGAAACGAGACAGACATCCCCTCCCTCTGCCACCCACCCGCCCAACTGACAGCCAGCCATTAGACATGCACAGATAGTTCTGAGGGTCTGTTTGTGATGTCATAAAGGGCCTGCTGATCAATGGGCAGCTTTCTGATTGGCTGCTGTATTTGAGTGACAGATGGAAGCTGGCAGCTGATTGGCTGTCTAGCCTAAAGTGCTTTACACACCTCCCTGATGGTACCACTGGCTAAGACTCCACCTCAGCTCATTGGGTAATGAAAAATTTAGAACAATTGATGGATGAAAGCAGGCAGGCCGGCCATTTTGGGACACTCAGTGGACTTGTTTAATGCAATGCACCTTTGTATATTCACATGCATTCGCTTCATGCTGTAACCACTGTGCATAAAAATTTGGAAACATGGCAAACAGTGTATCATTTGCTGTCTAAGTCATGTTTCCCATATTTTCCCTTCCCAGATACAAGCCTGTTTGAGTGATTGGGGCACTTTTTAGCTAAAATCATCCTACGAGGCCTAACTGCATATGCTAAAGCCTGCCTATTTTGAATGGTGTAGTGGCCCCTGCAACCTCCAAAAATATCAGGACTTACTTCCCCAATAACCTGCTAACTCACCCCTGAAATACATACTTATTCATCCTATTTTGTTCATTGGACTCATTTCTCATTTGAAATGCCCATTTTTGGTGGGCCAGAAATGTGCGTCTTTAAAAGGTTATTTCTAGGATACCCCACTTTTGCGTGTCGGACCTCAACTTTTCCTGTAAACGCAGAAAAAGCGCAATTTTCAGGAGAAACGAGACAGACATCCCCTCCCTCTGCCACCCACCCACCCAACTGACAGCGAGCCATTAGACATGCACAGATAGTTCTGAGGGTCTGTCTGTGATGTCATAAAGGGCCTGCTGATCAATGGGCAGCTTTCTGATTGGCTGCTGTATTTGATTG
Organism: Crinia signifera; assembly: GCF_055691185.1. Lineage (NCBI taxonomy): Eukaryota > Metazoa > Chordata > Amphibia > Anura > Myobatrachidae > Crinia > Crinia signifera. Next base: position 47,651 of record NW_028142418.1, read on the forward strand.
ACAGATGGAAGCTGGCAGCTGATTGGCTGTCTAGCCTAAAGTGCTTTACACACCTCCCTGATGGTACCACTGGCTAAGACTCCACCTCAGCTCATTGGGTAATGAAAAATTTAGAACAATTGATGGATGAAAGCAGGCAGGCCGGCCATTTTGGGACACTCAGTGGACTTGTTTAATGCAATGCACCTTTGTATATTCACATGCATTCGCTTCATGCTGTAACCACTGTGCATAAAAATTTGGAAACATGGCAAACAGTGTATCATTTGCTGTCTAAGGGCGGGATGCTATATAGCAGAAATGCGGTAAAAACCCTGTTTTCGGGGTTTCTACCGCATTTCTATATGCTATATGGCGCCTCCGCAGTGTCAGCGCTGCGGAGGGAATCGCCAGCTAAAGCTGGCGAATCCCTGCAGAAGCCTATGGGCTTCTTACCGCAGCGCTGTTTGAGGGATCCGTCACGGATCCCTCCCAGCGTGCCCTGCGGCCGGCGCCGGGGTCTGCGCATGCGCAGATGGACTCCCGGGTCACAGACCCGGAAGTCCAGCGCCGGCACCGCATCGCAAGGGACAGCGCTTATCGCAAGAGCTGTCCCTTGCATGAATAACGGCATATGTTATAGCATATGCCGTTATTAATAATGCGGTAGCCGGCGAAGGGGGCCGCGGATGTTACAACATCCCGCCCTAAGTCATGTTTCTCATATTTTGCCTTCCCAGATACAAGCCCGTTTGAGTGTTTGGGGCACTTTTTAGCTAAAATCATCCTACGGGGCCTAACTGCATATGCTAAAACCTGCCTTTTTTGAATGGTGCAGTGGCCCCTGCAACCTCCAAAAATATCAGGACTTACTTCCCCAATAATCTGCTAACTCACCCCTGAAATACATACTTATTCACCCTATTTTGTTCATTGGACTCATTTCTCATTTGAAATGCCCATTTTTGGGGGGCCAGAAATGTGCGTCTTTAAAAGGTGATTTCTACGATACCCCACTTTTGCGCGTCGGACCTCAACTTTTCCCGTAAACGCAGAAAAAGCGCAATTTTCAGGAGAAACGAGACAGACATCCCCTCCCTCTGCCCCCCACCCACCCAACTGACAGCCAGCCATTAGACATGCACAGATAGTTCTGAGGGTCTGTTTGTGATGTCATAAAGGGCCTGCTGATCAATGGGCAGCTTTCTGATTGGCTGCTGTATTTGATTGACAGATGGAAGCTGGCAGCTGATTGGCTGTCTAGCCTAAAGTGCTTTACACACCTCCCTGATGGTACCACTGGCTAAGACTCCACCTCAGCTCATTGGGTAATGAAAAATTTAGAACAATTGATGGATGAAAGCAGGCAGGCCGGCCATTTTGGGACGCTCATTGGACTTGTTTAATGCAATGCACCTTTGTATATTCACATGCATTCGCTTCATGCTGTAACCACTGTGCATAAAAATTTGGAAACATGGCAAACAGTGTATCATTTGCTGTCTAAGTCATGTTTCCCATATTTTCCCTTCCCAGATACAAGCCCGTTTGAGTGTTTGTGGCACTTTTTAGCTAAAATCAACCTACGGGGCCTAACTGCATATGCTAAACCCTGCCTATTTTGAATGGTGTAGTGGCCCCTGCAACCTCCAAAAATATCAGGACTTACTTCCCCAATAACCTGCTAACTCACCCCTGAAATACATACTTATTCACCCTATTTTGTTCATTGGACTCATTTCTCATTTGAAATGCCCATTTTTGGGGGGCCAGAAATGTGCTTCTATAAAAGGTGATTTCTGCGATACCCCACTTTTGCGCGTCGGACCTCAACTTTTCCCGAAAAAGGCAGAAAAAACGCAATTTTCAGGAGAAACGAGACAGACATCCCCTCCCTCTGCCACCCACCCGCCCAACTGAAGCCAGCCATTAGACATGCACAGATAGTTCTGAGGGTCTTTCTGTGATGTCATAAAGGGCCTGCTGATTAAGGGGCAGCTTTCTGATTGGCTGCTGTATTTGATTGACAGATAGAAGCTGGCAGCTGATTGGCAGACTAGCCTAAAGTGCTTTACACACCTCCCTAATGGTACCGCTGGCTAAGACTCCACCTCAGCTTGTTGGGAAATGAAAAATTTAGAACAATTGATGGATGAAAGCAGGCAGGCCGGCCATTTTGGGACGCTCATTGGACTTGTTTAATGCAATGCACCTTTGTATATTCACATGCATTCGCTTCATGCTGTAACCGCTGTGCATAAAAATTTGGAAACATGGCAAACAGTGTATCATTTGGTGTCTAAGTCATGTTTCCCATATTTTCCCTTCCCAGATACAAGCCCGTTTGAGTGTTTGGGGCACTTTTTAGCTAAAATTAACCTACGGGGCCTAACTGCATATGCTAAAACCTGCCTATTTTGAATGGTGTAGTGGCGACTGCAAACTCCAAAAATATCAGGACTTACTTCCCCAATAATCTGCTAACTCACCCCTGAAATACATACTTATTCACCCTATTTTGTTCATTGGACTCATTTCTCATTTGAAATGCCCATTTTTGGGGGGCCAGAAATGTGCGTCTTTAAAATGTGATTTCTACGATACCCCACTTTTGCGCGTCGGACCTCAACTTTTCCCGTAAACGCAGAAAAAGCGCAATTTTCAGGAGAAACGAGACAGACATCCCCTCCCTCTGCCACCCACCCGCCCAACTGACAGCCAGCCATTAGACATGCACAGATAGTTCTGAGGGTCTGTTTGTGATGTCATAAAGGGCCTGCTGATCAATGGGCAGCTTTCTGATTGGCTGCTGTATTTGAGTGACAGATGGAAGCTGGCAGCTGATTGGCTGTCTAGCCTAAAGTGCTTTACACACCTCCCTGATGGTACCACTGGCTAAAACTCCACCTCAGCTCATTGGGTAATGAAAAATTTAGAACAATTGATGGATGAAAGCAGGCAGGCCGGCCATTTTGGGACACTCAGTGGACTTGTTTAATGCAATGCACCTTTGTATATTCACATGCATTCGCTTCATGCTGTAACCACTGTGCATAAAAATTTGGAAACATGGCAAACAGTGTATCATTTGCTGTCTAAGTCATGTTTCCCATATTTTCCCTTCCCAGATACAAGCCTGTTTGAGTGATTGGGGCACTTTTTAGCTAAAATCATCCTACGAGGCCTAACTGCATATGCTAAAGCCTGCCTATTTTGAATGGTGTAGTGGCCCCTGCAACCTCCAAAAATATCAGGACTTACTTCCCCAATAACCTGCTAACTCACCCCTGAAATACATACTTATTCATCCTATTTTGTTCATTGGACTCATTTCTCATTTGAAATGCCCATTTTTGGTGGGGCAGAAATGTGCGTCTTTAAAAGTTTATTTCTACGATACCCCACTTTTGCGCGTCGGACCTCAACTTTTCCCGTAAACGCAGAAAAAGCGCAATTTTCAGGAGAAACGAGACAGACATCCCCTCCCTCTGCCACCCACCCACCCAACTGACAGCCAGCCATTAGACATGCACAGATAGTTCTGAGGGTCTGTCTGTGATGTCATAAAGGGCCTGCTGATCAATGGGCAGCTTTCTGATTGGCTGCTGTATTTGATTGACAGATGGAAGCTGGCAGCTGATTGGCTGTCTAGCCTAAAGTGCTTTACACACCTCCCTGATGGTGCCACTGGCTAAGACTCCACCTCAGCTCATTGGGTAATGAAAAATTTCGAACAATTGATGGATGAAAGTAGGCAGGCTGGCCATTTTGGGACGCTCATTGGACTTGTTTAATGCAATGCACCTTTGTATATTCACATGCATTCGCTTCATGCTGTAACCACTGTGCATAAAAATTTGGAAACATGGCATACAGTGTATCATTTGCTGTCTAAGTCATGTTTCCCATATTTTCCCTTCCCAGATACAAGCCCGTTTGAGTGTTTGGGGCACTTTTTAGCTAAAATCAACCTACGGGGCCTAACTGCATATGCTAAAGCCCGCCTATTTTGAATGGTGTAGTGGCCCCTGCAACCTCCAAAAATATCAGGACTTACTTCCCCAATAACCTGCTAACTCACCCCTGAAATACATACTTATTCACCCTATTTTGTTCATTGGACTCATTTCTCATTTGAAATGCCCATTTTTGGGGGGGCAGAAATGTGCATCTTTAAAAGGTGATTTCTACGATACCCCACTTTTGCGCGTCGGATCTCAACTTTTCCCGTAAACGCAGAAAAAGCGCAATTTTCAGGAGAAACGAGACAGACATCCCCTCCCTCTGCCACCCACCCGCCCAACTGACAGCCAGCCATTAGACATGCACAGATAGTTCTGAGGGTCTGTTTGTGATGTCATAAAGGGCCTGCTGATCAATGGGCAGCTTTCTGATTGGCTGCTGTATTTGATTGACAGATGGAAGCTGGCAGCTGATTGGCTGTCTAGCCTAAAGTGCTTTACACACCTCCCTGATGGTACCACTGGCTAAGACTCCACCTCAGCTCATTGGGTAATGAAAAATTTAGAACAATTGATGGATGAAAGCAGGCAGGCTGGCCATTTTGGGACGCTCATTGGACTTGTTTAATGCAATGCACCTTTGTATATTCACATGCATTCGCTTCATGCTGTAACCACTGTGCATAAAAATTTGGAAACATGGCATACAGTGTATCATTTGCTGTCTAAGTCATGTTTCCCATATTTTCCCTTCTCAGATACAAGCCCGTTTGAGTGTTTGGGGCACTTTTTAGCTAAAATCAACCTACGGGGCCTAACTGCATATGCTAAAGCCCGCCTATTTTGAATGGTGTAGTGGCCCCTGCAACCTCCAAAAATATCAGGACTTACTTCCCCAATAACCTGCTAACTCACCCCTGAAATACATACTTATTCACCCTATTTTGTTCATTGGACTCATTTCTCATTTGAAATGCCCATTTTTGGGGGGGCAGAAATGTGCATCTTTAAAAGGTGATTTCTACGATACCCCACTTTTGCGCGTCGGATCTCAACTTTTCCCGTAAACGCAGAAAAAGCGCAATTTTCAGGAGAAACGAGACAGACATCCCCTCCCTCTGCCACCCACCCACCCAACTGACAGCCAGCCATTAGACATGCACAGATAGTTCTGAGAGTCTTTCTGTGATGTCATAAAGGGCCTGCTGATCAATGGGCAGCTTTCTGATTGGCTGCTGTATTTGATTGACAGATGGAAGCTGGCAGCTGATTGGCTGTCTAGCCTAAAGTGCTTTACACACCTCCCTGATGGTACCACTGGCTAAGACTCCACCTCAGCTCATTGGGTAATGAAAAATTTAGAACAATTGATGGATGAAAGCAGGCAGGCCGGCCATTTTGGGACACTCAGTGGACTTGTTTAATGCAATGCACCTTTGTATATTCACATGCATTCGCTTCATGCTGTAACCACTGTGCATAAAAATTTGGAAACATGGCAAACAGTGTATCATTTGCTGTCTAAGTCATGTTTCCCATATTTTCCCTTCCCAGATACAAGCCCGTTTGAGTGATTGGGGCACTTTTTAGCTAAAATCATCCTACGAGGCCTAACTGCATATGCTAAAGCCTGCCTATTTTGAATGGTGTAGTGGCCCCTGCAACCTCCAAAAATATCAGGACTTACTTCCCCAATAACCTGCTAACTCACCCCTGAAATACATACTTATTCACCCTATTTTGTTCATTGGACTCATTTCTCATTTGAAATGCCCATTTTTGGGGGGCCAGAAATGTGCGTCTTTAAAATGTGATTTCTACGATACCCCACTTTTGCGCGTCGGACCTCAACTTTTCCCGTAAACGCAGAAAAACCGCAATTTTCAGGAGAAACGAGACAGACATCCCCTCCCTCGTCCACACACCCGCCCAACTGACAGCCAGCCATTAGACATGCACAGATAGTTCTGAGGGTCTGTTTGTGATGTCATAAAGGGCCTGCTGATCAATGGGCAGCTTTCTGATTGGCTGCTGTATTTGATTGACAGATGGAAGCTGGCAGCTGATTGGCTGTCTAGCCTAAAGTGCTTTACACACCTCCCTGATGGTACCACTGGCTAAGACTCCACCTCAGCTCATTGGGTAATGAAAAATTTAGAACAATTGATGGATGAAAGCAGGCAGGCCGGCCATTTTGGGACGCTCATTGGACTTGTTTAATGCAATGCACCTTTGTATATTCACATGCATTCGCTTCGTGCTGTAACCACTGTGCATAAAAATTTGGAAACATGGCATACAGTGTATCATTTTCTGTCTAAGTCATGTTTCCCATATTTTTCCTTCCCAGATACAAGCCCGTTTGAGTGTTTGGGGCACTTTTTAGCTAAAATCATCCTACGGGGCCTAACTGCATATGCTAAAACCTGCCTATTTTGAATGGTGTAGTGGCCCCTGCAACCTCCAAAAATATCAGGACTTACTTCCCCAATAATCTGCTAACTCACCCCTGAAATACATACTTATTCACCCTATTTTGTTCATTGGACTCATTTCTCATTTGAAATGCCCATTTTTGGGGGGCGAGAAATGTGCATCTTTAAAATGTGATTTCTACGATACCCCACTTTTGCGCGTCGGACCTCAACTTTTCCCGTAAACGCAGAAAAAGCGCAATTTTCAGGAGAAACGAGACAGACATCCCCTCCCTCTGCCACCCACCCGCCCAACTGACAGCCAGCCATTAGACATGCACAGATAGTTCTGAGGGTCTGTTTGTGATGTCATAAAGGGCCTGCTGATCAATGGGCAGCTTTCTGATTGGCTGCTGTATTTGAGTGACAGATGGAAGCTGGCAGCTGATTGGCTGTCTAGCCTAAAGTGCTTTACACACCTCCCTGATGGTACCACTGGCTAAGACTCCACCTCAGCTCATTGGGTAATGAAAAATTTAGAACAATTGATAGATGAAAGCAGGCAGGCCGGCCATTTTGGGACACTCAGTGGACTTGTTTAATGCAATGCACCTTTGTATATTCACATGCATTCGCTTCATGCTGTAACCACTGTGCATAAAAATTTGGAAACATGGCAAACAGTGTATCATTTGCTGTCTAAGTCATGTTTCCCATATTTTCCCTTCCCAGATACAAGCCTGTTTGAGTGATTGGGGCACTTTTTAGCTAAAATCATCCTACGAGGCCTAACTGCATATGCTAAAGCCTGCATATTTTGAATGGTGTAGTGGCCCCTGCAACCTCCAAAAATATCAGGACTTACTTCCCCAATAACCTGCTAACTCACCCCTTAAATACATACTTATTCATCCTATTTTGTTCATTGGACTCATTTCTCATTTGAAATGCCCATTTTTGGGGGGCCAGAAATGTGCGTCTTTAAAAGGTGATTTCTACGATACCCCACTTTTGCGCGTCGGACCTCAACTTTTCCCATAAACGCAGAAAAAGCGCAATTTTCAGGAGAAACGAGACAGACATCCCCTCCCTCTGCCACCCACCCACCCAACTGACAGCCAGCCATTAGACATGCACAGATAGTTCTGAGGGTTTTTCTGTGATGTCATAAAGGGCCTGCTGATCAATGGGCAGCTTTCTGATTGGCTGCTGTATTTGATTGACAGATGGAAGCTGGCAGCTGATTGGCTGTCTAGCCTAAAGTGCTTTACACACCTCCCTGATGGTACCACTGGCTAAGACTCCACCTCAGCTCATTGGGTAATGAAAAATTTAGAACAATTGATGGATGAAAGCAGGCAGGCCGGCCATTTTGGGACACTCAGTGGACTTGTTTAATGCAATGCACCTTTGTATATTCACATGCATTCGCTTCATGCTGTAACCACTGTGCATAAAAATTTGGAAACATGGCATATAGTGTATCATTTGGTGTCTAAGTCATGTTTCCCATATTTTCCCTTCCCAGATACAAGCCCGTTTGAGTGTTTGGGGCACTTTTTAGCTAAAATCATCCTACGGGGCCTAACTGCATATGCTAAAACCTGCCTTTTTTGAATGGTGTTATGGCCCCTGCAACCTCCAAAAATATCAGGACTTACTTCCCCAATAATCTGCTAACTCACCCCTGAAATACATACTTATTCACCCTATTTTGTTCATTGGACTCATTTCTCATTTGAAATGCCCATTTTTGGGGAGCCAGAAATGTGCGTCTTTAAAATGTGATTTCTACGATACCCCACTTTTGCGCGTCGGACCTCAACTTTTCCCGTAAACGCAGAAAAAGCGCAATTTTCAGGAGAAACGAGACAGACATCCCCTCCCTCTGCCACCCACCCGCCCAACTGACAGCCAGCCATTAGACATGCACAGATAGTTCTGAGGGTTTTTCTGTGATGTCATAAAGGGCCTGCTGATTAAGGGGCAGCTTTCTGATTGGCTGCTGTATTTGATTGACAGATAGAAGCTGGCAGCTGATTGGCAGTCTAGCCTAAAGTGCTTTACACACCTCCCTGATGGTACCACTGGCTAAGACTCCACCTCAGCTCGTTGGGAAATGAAAAATTTAGAACAATTGATGGATGAAAGCAGGCAGGCCGGCCATTTTGGGACGCTCATTGGACTTGTTTAATGCAATGCACCTTTGTATATTCACATGCATTCGCTTCATGCTGTAACCGCTGTGCATAAAAATTTGGAAACATGGCAAACAGTGTATCATTTGGTGTCTAAGTCATGTTTCCCATTTTTTCCCTTCCCAGATACAAGCCCATTTGAGTGTTTGGGGCACTTTTTAGCTAAAATCATCCTGCAGGGCCTAACTGCATATGCTAAAACCTGCCTATTTTAAATGGTGTAGTGGCCCCTGCAACCTCCAAAAATATCAGGACTAACTTCCCCAATAATCTGCTAAATCACCCCTGAAATACATACTTATTCACCCTATTTTGTTCATTGGACTCATTTCTCATTTGAAATGCCCATTTTTGGGGGGCCGGAAATGTGCGACTTTAAAAGGTGATTTCTACGATACCCCACTTTTGCGCGTCGGACCTCAATTTTTCCCGTAAACGCAGAAAAACTGCAATTTTCAGGAGAAACAAGACAGACATCCCCCCCTATGCCACCCACCCGCCCAACTGACAGCCAGCAATTAGACATGCACAGATAGTTCTGAGGGTCTGTCTGTGATGTCATAAAGGGCCTGCTGATCAATGGGCAGCTTTCTGATTGGCTGCTGTATTTGATTGACAGATGGAAGCTGGCAGCTGATTGGCTGTCTAGCCTAAAGTGCTTTACACACCTCCCTGATGGTACCACTGGCTAAGACTCCACCTCAGCTCATTGGGTAATGAAACATTTAGAACAATTGATGGATGAAAGCAGGCAGGCCAGCCATTTTGGGACACTCAGTGGACTTGTTTAATGCAATGCACCTTTGTATATTCACATGCATTTGCTTCATGCTGTAACCACTGTGCATAAAAATTTGGAAACATGGCAAACAGTGTATCATTTGCTGTCTAAGTCATGTTTCTCATATTTTGCCTTCCCAGATACAAGCCCGTTTGAGTGTTTGGGGCACTTTTTAGCTAAAATCATCCTACGGGGCCTAACTGCATATGCTAAAGCCTGCCTATTTTGAATGGTGTAGTGGCCCCTGCAACATCCAAAAATATCAGGACTTACTTCCCCAATAACCTGCTAACTCACCCCTGAAATACATACTTATTAACCCTATTTTGTTCATTGGACTCATTTCTCATTTGAAATGCCCATTTTTGGGGGGCCAGAAATGTGCGTCTTTAAAAGGTGATTTCTACGATACCCCACTTTTGCGCGTCGGACCTCAACTTTTCCCGTAAACGCAGAAAAAGCGCAATTTTCAGGAGAAACGAGACAGACATCCCCTCCCTCTGCCACCCACCCACCCAACTGACAGCCAGCCATTAGACATGCACAGATAGTTCTGAGGGTCTGTTTGTGATGTCATAAAGGGCCTGCTGATCAATGGGCAGCTTTCTGATTGGCTGCTGTATTTGATTGACAGATGGAAGCTGGCAGCTGATTGGCTGTCTAGCCTAAAGTGCTTTACACACCTCCCTGATGGTACCACTGGCTAAGACTCCACCTCAGCTCATTGGGTAATGAAAAATTTAGAACAATTGATGGATGAAAGCAGGCAGGCCGGCCATTTTGGGACGCTCATTGGACTTGTTTAATGCAATGCACCTTTGTATATTCACATGCATTCGCTTCATGCTGTAACCACTGTGCATAAAAATTTGGAAACATGGCAAACAGTGTATCATTTGGTGTCTAAGTCATGTTTCCCATTTTTTCCCTTCCCAGATACAAGCCCGTTTGAGTGTTTGTGGCACTTTTTAGCTAAAATCAACCTACGGGGCCTAACTGCATATGCTAAACCCTGCCTATTTTGAATGGTGTAGTGGCCCCTGCAACCTCCAAAAATATCAGGACTTACTTCCCCAATAACCTGCTAACTCACCCCTGAAATACATACTTATTCACCCTATTTTGTTCATTGGACTCATTTCTCATTTGAAATGCCCATTTTTGGGGGGCCAGAAATGTGCTTCTATAAAAGGTGATTTCTGCGATACCCCACTTTTGCGCGTCGGACCTCAACTTTTCCCGTAAACGCAGAAAAAACGCAATTTTCAGGAGAAACGAGACAGACATCCCCTCCCTCTGCCACCCGGCCGCCCAACTGACAGCCAGCCATTAGACATGCACAGATAGTTCTGAGGGTCTTTCTGTGATGTCATAAAGGGCCTGCTGATTAAGGGGCAGCTTTCTGATTGGCTGCTGTATTTGATTGACAGATAGAAGCTGGCAGCTAATTGGCAGACTAGCCTAAAGTGCTTTACACACCTCCCTGATGGTACCGCTGGCTAAGACTCCACCTCAGCTTGTTGGGAAATGAAAAATTTAGAACAATTGATGGATGAAAGCAGGCAGGCCGGCCATTTTGGGACGCTCATTGGACTTGTTTAATGCAATGCACCTTTGTATATTCACATGCATTCGCTTCATGCTGTAACCGCTGTGCATAAAAATTTGGAAACATGGCAAACAGTGTATCATTTGGTGTCTAAGTCATGTTTCCCATTTTTTCCCTTCCCAGATACAAGCCCGTTTGAGTTTTTGGGGCACTTTTTAGCTAAAATCATCCTACGGGGCCTAACTGCATATGCTAAAACCTGCCTTTTTTGAATGGTGTAGTGGCCCCTGCAACCTCCAAAAATATCAGGACTTACTTCCCCAATAATCTGCTAACTCACCCCTGAAATACATACTTATTCACCCTATTTTGTTCATTGGACTCATTTCTCATTTGAAATGCCCATTTTTGGGGGGCCAGAAATGTGCGTCTTTAAAATGTGATTTCTACGATACCCCACTTTTGCGCGTCGGACCTCAACTTTTCCTGTAAACGCAGAAAAACCACAATTTTCAGGAGAAACGAGACAGACATCCCCTCCCTCTGCCACCCACCCGCCCAACTGACAGCCAGCCATTAGACATGCACAGATAGTTCTGAGGGTCTGTTTGTGATGTCATAAAGGGCCTGCTGATCAATGGGCAGCTTTCTGATTGGCTGCTGTATTTGATTGACAGATGGAAGCTGGCAGCTGATTGGCTGTCTAGCCTAATGTGCTTTACACACCTCCCTGATGGTACCAGTGGCTAAGACTCCACCTCAGCTCAATGGGTAATGAAAAATTTAGAACAATTGATGGATGAAAGCAGGCAGGCCGGCAATTTTGGGACACTCAGTGGACTTGTTTAATGCAATGCACCTTAGTATATTCACATGCATTCGCTTCATGCTGTAACCACTGTGCATAAAAATTTGGAAACATGGCATACAGTGTATCATTTTCTGTCTAAGTCATGTTTCCCATATTTTCCCTTCCCAGATACAAGCCCGTTTGAGTGTTTGGGGCACTTTTTAGCTAAAATCATCCTACGGGGCCTAACTGCATATGCTAAAACCTGCCTATTTTGAATGGTGTAGTGGCCCCTGCAACCTCCAAAAATATCAGGACTTACTTCCCCAATAATCTGCTAACTCACCCCTGAAATACATACTTATTCACCCTATTTTGTTCATTGGACTCATTTCTCATTTGAAATGCCCATTTTTGGGGGGCCAGAAATGTGCGTCTTTAAAATGTGATTTCTACGATACCCCACTTTTGCGCGTCGGACCTCAACTTTTCCCGTAAACGCAGAAAAACCGCAATTTTCAGGAGAAACGAGACAGACATCCCCTCCCTCTGCCACCCACCCACCCAACTGACAGCCAGCCATTAGACATGCACAGATAGTTCTGAGGGTCTGTCTGTGATGTCATAAAGGGCCTGCTGATCAATGGGCAGCTTTCTGATTGGCTGCTGTATTTGATTGACAGATGGAAGCTGGCAGCTGATTGGCTGTCTAGCCTAAAGTGCTTTACACACCTCCCTGATGGTACCACTGGCTAAGACTCCACCTCAGCTCATTGGGTAATGAAAAATTTAGAACAATTGATGGATGAAAGCAGGCAGGCCGGCCATTTTGGGACGCATATTGGACTTGTTTAATGCAATGCACCTTTGTATATTCACATGCATTCGCTTCATGCTGTAACCACTGTGCATAAAAATTTGGAAACATGGCATACAGTGTATCATTTGCTGTCTAAGTCATGTTTCCCATATTTTCCCTTCCCAGATACAAGCCCGTTTGAGTGTTTGTGGCACTTTTTAGCTAAAATCAACCTACGGGGCCTAACTGCATATGCAAAACCCTGCCTATTTTGAATGGTGTAGTGGCCCCTGCAACCTCCAAAAATATCAGGACTTACTTCCCCAATAACCTGCTAACTCACCCCTGAAATACATACTTATTCACCCTATTTTGTTCATTGGACTCATTTCTCATTTGAAATGCCCATTTTTGGGGGGCCAGAAATGTGCTTCTATAAAAGGTGATTTCTGCGATACCCCACTTTTGCGCGTCGGACCTCAACTTTTCCCGTAAACGCAGAAAAAACGCAATTTTCAGGAGAAACGAGACAGACATCCCCTCCCTCTGCCACCCACCCGCCCAACTGACAGCCAGCCATTAGACATGCACAGATAGTTCTGAGGGTCTTTCTGTGATGTCATAAAGGGCCTGCTGATTAAGGGGCAGCTTTCTGATTGGCTGCTGTATTTGATTGACAGATAGAAGCTGGCAGCTGATTGGCAGACTAGCCTAAAGTGCTTTACACACCTCCCTGATGGTACCACTGGCTAAGACTCCACCTCAGCTTGTTGGGAAATGAAAAATTTAGAACAATTGATGGATGAAAGCAGGCAGGCCGGCCATTTTGGGACGCTCATTGGACTTGTTTAATGCAATGCACCTTTGTATATTCACATGCATTCGCTTCATGCTGTAACCGCTGTGCATAAAAATTTGGAAACATGGCAAACAGTGTATCATTTGGTGTCTAAGTCATGTTTCCCATTTTTTCCCTTCCCAGATACAAGCCCGTTTGAGTGTTTGGGGCACTTTTTAGCTAAAATCATCCTACGGGGCCTAACTGCATATGCTAAAACCTGCCTTTTTTGAATGGTGTAGTGGCCCCTGCAACCTCCAAAAATATCAGGACTTACTTCCCCAATAATCTGCTAACTCACCCCTGAAATACATACTTATTCACCCTATTTTGTTCATTGGACTCATTTCTCATTTGAAATGCCCATTTTTGGGGGGCCAGAAATGTGCGTCTTTAAAATGTGATTTCTACGATACCCCACTTTTGCGCGTCGGACCTCAACTTTTCCCGTAAACGCAGAAAAACCACAATTTTCAGGAGAAACGAGACAGACATCCCCTCCCTCTGCCACCCACCCGCCCAACTGACAGCCAGCCATTAGACATGCACAGATAGTTCTGAGGGTCTGTTTGTGATGTCATAAAGGGCCTGCTGATCAATGGGCAGCTTTCTGATTGGCTGCTGTATTTGATTGACAGATGGAAGCTGGCAGCTGATTGGCTGTCTAGCCTAAAGTGCTTTACACACCTCCCTGATGGTACCACTGGCTAAGACTCCACCTCAGCTCATTGGGTAATGAAAAATTTAGAACAATTGATGGATGAAAGCAGGCAGGCCGGCCATTTTGGGACGCTCAGTGGACTTGTTTAATGCAATGCACCTTTGTATATTCACATGCATTCGCTTCATGCTGTAACCACTGTGCATAAAAATTTGGAAACATGGCAAACAGTGTATCATTTGCTGTCTAAGTCATGTTTCCCATATTTTCCCTTCCCAGATACAAGCCCGTTTGAGTGATTGGGGCACTTTTTAGCTAAAATCATCCTACGAGGCCTAACTGCATATGCTAAAGCCTGCCTATTTTGAATGGTGTAGTGGCCCCTGCAACCTCCAAAAATATCAGGACTTACTTCCCCAATAACCTGCTAACTCACCCCTGAAATACATACTTATTCACCCTATTTTGTTCATTGGACTCATTTCTCATTTGAAATGCCCATTTTTGGGGGGCCAGAAATGTGCGTCTTTAAAATGTGATTTCTACGATACCCCACTTTTGCGCGTCGGACCTCAACTTTTCCCGTAAACGCAGAAAAACCGCAATTTTCAGGAGAAACGAGACAGACATCCCCTCCCTCTGCCACCCACCCGCCCAACTGACAGCCAGCCATTAGACATGCACAGATAGTTCTGAGGGTCTGTTTGTGATGTCATAAAGGGCCTGCTGATCAATGGGCAGCTTTCTGATTGGCTGCTGTATTTGATTGACAGATGGAAGCTGGCAGCTGATTGGCTGTCTAGCCTAAAGTGCTTTACACACCTTCCTGATGGTGCCACTGGCTAAGACTCCACCTCAGCTCATTGGGTAATGAAAAATTTAGAACAATTGATGGATGAAAGCAGGCAGGCCGGCCATTTTGGGACGCTCATTGGACTTGTTTAATGCAATGCACCTTTGTATATTCACATGCATTCGCTTCGTGCTGTAACCACTGTGCATAAAAATTTGGAAACATGGCATACAGTGTATCATTTTCTGTCTAAGTCATGTTTCCCATATTTTTCCTTCCCAGATACAAGCCCGTTTGAGTGTTTGGGGCACTTTTTAGCTAAAATCATCCTACGGGGCCTAACTGCATATGCTAAAACCTGCCTATTTTGAATGGTGTAGTGGCCCCTGCAACCTCCAAAAATATCAGGACTTACTTCCCCAATAATCTGCTAACTCACCCCTGAAATACATACTTATTCACCCTATTTTGTTCATTGGACTCATTTCTCATTTGAAATGCCCATTTTTGGGGGGCCAGAAATGTGCGTCTTTAAAATGTGATTTCTACGATACCCCACTTTTGCGCGTCGGACCTCAACTTTTCCCGTAAACGCAGAAAAACCGCAATTTTCAGGAGAAACGAGACAGACATCCCCTCCCTCTGCCACCCACCCGCCCAACTGACAGCCAGCCATTAGACATGCACAGATAGTTCTGAGGGTCTGTTTGTGATGTCATAAAGGGCCTGCTGATCAATGGGCAGCTTTCTGATTGGCTGCTGTATTTGATTGACAGATGGAAGCTGGCAGCTGATTGGCTGTCTAGCCTAAAGTGCTTTACACACCTCCCTGATGGTACCACTGGCTAAGACTCCACCTCAGCTCATTGGGTAATGAAAAATTTAGAACAATTGATGGATGAAAGCAGGCAGGCCGGCCATTTTGGGACGCATATTGGACTTGTTTAATGCAATGCACCTTTGTATATTCACATGCATTCGCTTCATGCTGTAACCACTGTGCATAAAAATTTGGAAACATGGCATACAGTGTATCATTTGCTGTCTAAGTCATGTTTCCCATATTTTCCCTTCCCAGATACAAGCCCGTTTGAGTGTTTGTGGCACTTTTTAGCTAAAATCAACCTACGGGGCCTAACTGCATATGCTAAACCCTGCCTATTTTGAATGGTGTAGTGGCCCCTGCAACCTCCAAAAATATCAGGACTTACTTCCCCAATAACCTGCTAACTCACCCCTGAAATACATACTTATTCACCCTATTTTGTTCATTGGACTCATTTCTCATTTGAAATGCCCATTTTTGGGGGGCCAGAAATGTGCTTCTATAAAAGGTGATTTCTGCGATACCCCACTTTTGCGCGTCGGACCTCAACTTTTCCCGTAAACGCAGAAAAAACGCAATTTTCAGGAGAAACGAGACAGACATCCCCTCCCTCTGCCACCCACCCGCCCAACTGACAGCCAGCCATTAGACATGCACAGATAGTTCTGAGGGTCTTTCTGTGATGTCATAAAGGGCCTGCTGATTAAGGGGCAGCTTTCTGATTGGCTGCTGTATTTGATTGACAGATAGAAGCTGGCAGCTGATTGGCAGACTAGCCTAAAGTGCTTTACACACCTCCCTGATGGTACCACTGGCTAAGACTCCACCTCAGCTTGTTGGGAAATGAAAAATTTAGAACAATTGATGGATGAAAGCAGGCAGGCCGGCCATTTTGGGACGCTCATTGGACTTGTTTAATGCAATGCACCTTTGTATATTCACATGCATTCGCTTCATGCTGTAACCGCTGTGCATAAAAATTTGGAAACATGGCAAACAGTGTATCATTTGGTGTCTAAGTCATGTTTCCCATTTTTTCCCTTCCCAGATACAAGCCCGTTTGAGTGTTTGGGGCACTTTTTAGCTAAAATCATCCTACGGGGCCTAACTGCATATGCTAAAACCTGCCTTTTTTGAATGGTGTAGTGGCCCCTGCAACCTCCAAAAATATCAGGACTTACTTCCCCAATAATCTGCTAACTCACCCCTGAAATACATACTTATTCACCCTATTTTGTTCATTGGACTCATTTCTCATTTGAAATGCCCATTTTTGGGGGGCCAGAAATGTGCGTCTTTAAAATGTGATTTCTACGATACCCCACTTTTGCGCGTCGGACCTCAACTTTTCCCGTAAACGCAGAAAAAGCACAATTTTCAGGAGAAACGAGACAGACATCCCCTCCCTCTGCCACCCACCCGCCCAACTGACAGCCAGCCATTAGACATGCACAGATAGTTCTGAGGGTCTGTTTGTGATGTCATAAAGGGCCTGCTGATCAATGGGCAGCTTTCTGATTGGCTGCTGTATTTGATTGACAGATGGAAGCTGGCAGCTGATTGGCTGTCTAGCCTAAAGTGCTTTACACACCTCCCTGATGGTACCAGTGGCTAAGACTCCACCTCAGCTCATTGGGTAATGAAAAATTTAGAACAATTGATGGATGAAAGCAGGCAGGCCGGCAATTTTGGGACACTCAGTGGACTTGTTTAATGCAATGCACATTTGTATATTCACATGCATTCGCTTCATGCTGTAACCACTGTGCATAAAAATTTGGAAACATGGCATACAGTGTATCATTTTCTGTCTAAGTCATGTTTCCCATATTTTCCCTTCCCAGATACAAGCCCGTTTGAGTGTTTGGGGCACTTTTTAGCTAAAATCATCCTACGGGGCCTAACTGCATATGCTAAAACCTGCCTATTTTGAATGGTGTAGTGGCCCCTGCAACCTCCAAAAATATCAGGACTTACTTCCCCAATAATCTGCTAACTCACCCCTGAAATACATACTTATTCACCCTATTTTGTTCATTGGACTCATTTCTCATTTGAAATGCCCATTTTTGGGGGGCCAGAAATGTGCGTCTTTAAAATGTGATTTCTACGATACCCCACTTTTGCGCGTCGGACCTCAACTTTTCCCGTAAACGCAGAAAAACCGCAATTTTCAGGAGAAACGAGACAGACATCCCCTCCCTCTGCCACCCACCCGCCCAACTGACAGCCAGCCATTAGACATGCACAGATAGTTCTGAGGGTCTGTTTGTGATGTCATAAAGGGCCTGCTGATCAATGGGCAGCTTTCTGATTGGCTGCTGTATTTGATTGACAGATGGAAGCTGGCAGCTGATTGGCTGTCTAGCCTAAAGTGCTTTACACACCTCCCTGATGGTACCACTGGCTAAGACTCCACCTCAGCTCATTGGGTAATGAAAAATTTAGAACAATTGATGGATGAAAGCAGGCAGGCCGGCCATTTTGGGACGCTCATTGGACTTGTTTAATGCAATGCACCTTTGTATATTCACATGCATTCGCTCCATGCTGTAACCACTGTGCATAAAAATTTGGAAACATGGCATACAGTGTATCATTTGCTGTCTAAGTCATGTTTCCCATATTTTCCCTTCCCAGATACAAGCCCGTTTGAGTGTTTGGGGCACTTTTTAGCTAAAATCAACCTACGGGGCCTAACTGCATATGCTAAAGCCCGCCTATTTTGAATGGTGTAGTGGCCCCTGCAACCTCCAAAAATATCAGGACTTACTTCCCCAATAACCTGCTAACTCACCCCTGAAATACATACTTATTCACCCTATTTTGTTCATTGGACTCATTTCTCATTTGAAATGCCCATTTTTGGGGGGGCAGAAATGTGCATCTTTAAAAGGTGATTTCTACGATACCCCACTTTTGCGCGTCGGATCTCAACTTTTCCCGTAAACGCAGAAAAAGCGCAATTTTCAGGAGAAACGAGACAGACATCCCCTCCCTCTGCCACCCACCCACCCAACTGACAGCCAGCCATTAGACATGCACAGATAGTTCTGAGAGTCTTTCTGTGATGTCATAAAGGGCCTGCTAATCAATGGGCAGCTTTCTGATTGGCTGCTGTATTTGATTGACAGATGGAAGCTGGCAGCTGATTGGCTGTCTAGCCTAAAGTGCTTTACACACCTCCCTAATGGTACCACTGGCTAAGACTCCACCTCAGCTCATTGGGTAATGAAAAATTTAGAACAATTGATGGATGAAAGCAGGCAGGCCGGCCATTTTGGGACGCTCAGTGGACTTGTTTAATGCAATGCACCTTTGTATATTCACATGCATTCGCTTCATGCTGTAACCACTGTGCATAAAAATTTGGAAACATGGCAAACAGTGTATCATTTGCTGTCTAAGTCATGTTTCCCATATTTTCCCTTCCCAGATACAAGCCCGTTTGAGTGATTGGGGCACTTTTTAGCTAAAATCATCCTACGAGGCCTAACTGCATATGCTAAAGCCTGCCTATTTTGAATGGTGTAGTGGCCCCTGCAACCTCCAAAAATATCAGGACTTACTTCCCCAATAACCTGCTAACTCACCCCTGAAATACATACTTATTCACCCTATTTTGTTCATTGGACTCATTTCTCATTTGAAATGCCCATTTTTGGGGGGCCAGAAATGTGCGTCTTTAAAATGTGATTTCTACGATACCCCACTTTTGCGCGTCGGACCTCAACTTTTCCCGTAAACGCAGAAAAACCGCAATTTTCAGGAGAAACGAGACAGACATCCCCTCCCTCTGCCACCCACCCGCCCAACTGACAGCCAGCCATTAGACATGCACAGATAGTTCTGAGGGTCTGTTTGTGATGTCATAAAGGGCCTGCTGATCAATGGGCAGCTTTCTGATTGGCTGCTGTATTTGATTGACAGATGGAAGCTGGCAGCTGATTGGCTGTCTAGCCTAAAGTGCTTTACACACCTCCCTGATGGTGCCACTGGCTAAGACTCCACCTCAGCTCATTGGGTAATGAAAAATTTAGAACAATTGATGGATGAAAGCAGGCAGGCCGGCCATTTTGGGACGCTCATTGGACTTGTTTAATGCAATGCACCTTTGTATATTCACATGCATTCGCTTCGTGCTGTAACCACTGTGCATAAAAATTTGGAAACATGGCATACAGTGTATCATTTTCTGTCTAAGTCATGTTTCCCATATTTTTCCTTCCCAGATACAAGCCCGTTTGAGTGTTTGGGGCACTTTTTAGCTAAAATCATCCTACGGGGCCTAACTGCATATGCTAAAACCTGCCTATTTTGAATGGTGTAGTGGCCCCTGCAACCTCCAAAAATATCAGGACTTACTTCCCCAATAATCTGCTAACTCACCCCTGAAATACATACTTATTCACCCTATTTTGTTCATTGGACTCATTTCTCATTTGAAATGCCCATTTTTGGGGGGCCAGAAATGTGCGTCTTTAAAATGTGATTTCTACGATACCCCACTTTTGCGCGTCGGACCTCAACTTTTCCCGTAAACGCAGAAAAACCGCAATTTTCAGGAGAAACGAGACAGACATCCCCTTCCTCTGCCACCCACCCGCCCAACTGACAGCCAGCCATTAGACATGCACAGATAGTTCTGAGGGTCTGTTTGTGATGTCATAAAGGGCCTGCTGATCAATGGGCAGCTTTCTGATTGGCTGCTGTATTTGATTGACAGATGGAAGCTGGCAGCTGATTGGCTGTCTAGCCTAAAGTGCTTTACACACCTCCCTGATGGTACCACTGGCTAAGACTCCACCTCAGCTCATTGGGTAATGAAAAATTTAGAACAATTGATGGATGAAAGCAGGCAGGCCGGCCATTTTGGGACGCATATTGGACTTGTTTAATGCAATGCACCTTTGTATATTCACATGCATTCGCTTCATGCTGTAACCACTGTGCATAAAAATTTGGAAACATGGCATACAGTGTATCATTTGCTGTCTAAGTCATGTTTCCCATATTTTCCCTTCCCAGATACAAGCCCGTTTGAGTGTTTGTGGCACTTTTTAGCTAAAATCAACCTACGGGGCCTAACTGCATATGCTAAACCCTGCCTATTTTGAATGGTGTAGTGGCCCCTGCAACCTCCAAAAATATCAGGACTTACTTCCCCAATAACCTGCTAACTCACCCCTGAAATACATACTTATTCACCCTATTTTGTTCATTGGACTCATTTCTCATTTGAAATGCCCATTTTTGGGGGGCCAGAAATGTGCTTCTATAAAAGGTGATTTCTGCGATACCCCACTTTTGCGCGTCGGACCTCAACTTTTCCCGTAAACGCAGAAAAAACGCAATTTTCAGGAGAAACGAGACAGACATCCCCTCCCTCTGCCACCCGGCCGCCCAACTGACAGCCAGCCATTAGACATGCACAGATAGTTCTGAGGGTCTTTCTGTGATGTCATAAAGGGCCTGCTGATTAAGGGGCAGCTTTCTGATTGGCTGCTGTATTTGATTGACAGATAGAAGCTGGCAGCTAATTGGCAGACTAGCCTAAAGTGCTTTACACACCTCCCTGATGGTACCGCTGGCTAAGACTCCACCTCAGCTTGTTGGGAAATGAAAAATTTAGAACAATTGATGGATGAAAGCAGGCAGGCCGGCCATTTTGGGACGCTCATTGGACTTGTTTAATGCAATGCACCTTTGTATATTCACATGCATTCGCTTCATGCTGTAACCGCTGTGCATAAAAATTTGGAAACATGGCAAACAGTGTATCATTTGGTGTCTAAGTCATGTTTCCCATTTTTTCCCTTCCCAGATACAAGCCCGTTTGAGTTTTTGGGGCACTTTTTAGCTAAAATCATCCTACGGGGCCTAACTGCATATGCTAAAACCTGCCTTTTTTGAATGGTGTAGTGGCCCCTGCAACCTCCAAAAATATCAGGACTTACTTCCCCAATAATCTGCTAACTCACCCCTGAAATACATACTTATTCACCCTATTTTGTTCATTGGACTCATTTCTCATTTGAAATGCCCATTTTTGGGGGGCCAGAAATGTGCGTCTTTAAAATGTGATTTCTACGATACCCCACTTTTGCGCGTCGGACCTCAACTTTTCCTGTAAACGCAGAAAACCACAATTTTCAGGAGAAACGAGACAGACATCCCCTCCCTCTGCCACCCACCCGCCCAACTGACAGCCAGCCATTAGACATGCACAGATAGTTCTGAGGGTCTGTTTGTGATGTCATAAAGGGCCTGCTGATCAATGGGCAGCTTTCTGATTGGCTGCTGTATTTGATTGACAGATGGAAGCTGGCAGCTGATTGGCTGTCTAGCCTAAAGTGCTTTACATACCTCCCTGATGGTACCACTGGCTAAGACTCCACCTCAGCTCATTGGGTAATGAAAAATTTAGAACAATTGATGGATGAAAGCAGGCAGGCCGGCCATTTTGGGACGCTCATTGGACTTGTTTAATGCAATGCACCTTTGTATATTCACATGCATTCGCTTCGTGCTGTAACCACTGTGCATAAAAATTTGGAAACATGGCATACAGTGTATCATTTTCTGTCTAAGTCATGTTTCCCATATTTTTCCTTCCCAGATACAAGCCCGTTTGAGTGTTTGGGGCACTTTTTAGCTAAAATCATCCTACGGGGCCTAACTGCATATGCTAAAACCTGCCTATTTTGAATGGTGTAGTGGCCCCTGCAACCTCCAAAAATATCAGGACTTACTTCCCCAATAATCTGCTAACTCACCCCTGAAATACATACTTATTCACCCTATTTTGTTCATTGGACTCATTTCTCATTTGAAATGCCCATTTTTGGGGGGCCAGAAATGTGCGTCTTTAAAATGTGATTTCTACGATACCCCACTTTTGCGCGTCGGACCTCAACTTTTCCCGTAAACGCAGAAAAACCGCAATTTTCAGGAGAAACGAGACAGACATCCCCTTCCTCTGCCACCCACCCGCCCAACTGACAGCCAGCCATTAGACATGCACAGATAGTTCTGAGGGTCTGTTTGTGATGTCATAAAGGGCCTGCTGATCAATGGGCAGCTTTCTGATTGGCTGCTGTATTTGATTGACAGATGGAAGCTA